>NC_058415.1:2760728-2767360 GCF_002201575.2 Neomonachus schauinslandi | reverse complement strand
ATGATCCTGGAGTCCCGGGATCGAGTCCCGCATCGGGCTCCCTGCTCAGCGAGGAGCCTGCTTCTCCCTCTGACCCTCCTCCCTCTCATGCTCTCTGTCTCTCATTCTCTCTGTCTCAGATAAATAAAATCTTTAAAAAAAAAAAAAAAGAAAGTGCAAATAAAATCCAATCCAGGTGACAGAGTCAGGACAACTTACAACGTTCCCTCAGCCTTAACCTGCAGTACAGGCGTGTCACCTTCCCCGCTGTAGTTACGGAAAACCGAGAACCGAAAACTGCCGTGGGCAAAGCCAGCCGCGGAACGGCTGACTCAAACGCACTGCGGAAGTTTATCTCCATCAAATTTCTCAAAAAAGAAGGGTTACGTAAATCCTTTGCTTGTCGCTCAGCGAACCACTAGGAGTTGTTTTGTTGAAAAGCAAAAGCGAGCCCTGCTAGGAGGACATGCTACCGTCACAGAGCCTTGGGGTTTGAACGTAAACTCTGCTCTTCCGGTCTTCAGAGCCGCACTGGAGACGGACTCTGACACTTTCGGAAACCATTCGAAGGCCGACTGGCGCGGCCGCCAGGGCTCCATCTAGCGGGGCTGCCGAGCAGGCCGAGTGGAGGCCAGCGCTTCAGCCAACGTTTGCCGGAGCTCCCAGACGCGAGCGCGGCGAGCCGGCGCGGGGGCGCATTCCCCGCGCCTGCGGCCTCCCCCGGCTAACCGCGGCCGCCCCGGCGCCCCGCGCTGTCCCCCGCCCGCCCCCACTCCGGGGCGCCGTCCTCACCTCGCCCACGGGCTCCCGAGGCCCCTCCGACGCCATGGCGCGCGGCTCGGAGGAGGCCCGGCCCGGGAGGCCAGCAGCCGCCCCGTCGGCTGGCGGTACAGATGCGCGGCGCGCCTGCTCCCCGCTTTTCCGTCTTCGGAGCGGACGCCAGGAAGTGCGTCACAGAAACGCGCCTCGGCCCGCCCCGCGCCCCCTACTTCCGGCCGGAAGGGCGCGCGCCGGCGGCCATGCCCCGCCTACCGACGGCGGCCTTCCCCTCGGAAGAGGCGGCGGTCAGCCCCGGGATGCGGTGTGGCCGGGAGCACCCGAAGCGGAGCACATGGACCCCAGGCCCAGGAGGCCAGGAGGACTTGGTGCAGTCAACTGCCAGGGGCTGGAGCACTGGGCAGTAAACACGAAAGAGAATTCCCAGACTGCCCAGTCCCTTCCAGCTGCTGTGAAGCGCGGTGCGGCTGGGCGGGGGCCGCACAGGGTGGGTCCGCGGGAGCACGGGGCCCGGGAGCTAGGTCAGGTATGCGGGCTGGGCACGTCAGCGTTGCCCCCGCAGGGAGGCCTGGTTCGTTCACTGCTAGGTACCACTCAGAGCGGCAAATGCAGGCAGCGCCCAGTCCCCCCCGCCCCCCCGCGTGTTCTCGCGTGGGACCCGCAGGTGGGTTAAACATGCCTAAACACGCCCGACAGGCCTGGCGGGCGGCGGCGGTTACCTTGTCGGGGGCTGCCGCGGGGTCACGGCTCCCTTTACTTAGCAATCCCTGAGCCTCCCTGGCGTGCTAGCCGGGGACTTGTAGGGGATGGGTCCCTGGGGGCAGAAGTAAGTTCTGGGCTGCTGTTCAGCACCACCTGGAGCGTTTCCTGTCCTGTTTCTGTATAAAGACACCCCTTTCTCAGGAGAGGAGCATACAGAGGACCACCAGACTCCGGTGTTTACGGGCAGCTCACTTCAAAGTTTTCCCCAGCACAGCAGATAAGATTGTCTATGTTTGCATTAATTCAGGAATATTTCTTTAGCAGCTAAAGACAATTTACAGACAGACACAAACTATGTATGCAATGGTGTTTTACATTTTAAAATGCTGTGCTATTTTATAGGAAACATTACCCCTACTTGGCACATGGAGTAAAACAGAAACAGGGATAATGGTTTCCCTCAAGGCCATTAGACGTGGTGGTCCTTAGACACAACTGCACAAGTCTCCAGGAACTAAACCTGCAATAGAGTTATGAACTGTCTCCATTAAACTGTTTCTTCATAAGTGAATTAAGTCGTACCCTCCCCAAACCAAGCTATTCTAACCCATTTAATCCTATTCCTTTAAATTTATTTTCTCCAGACCAAAATTGTAGAACTGAAATCATCTAACAACCTCGATAGACACAAGTCAAACTTAAGAAAATAAACCCCCAAAAACTTCAATAATAAATGCAACATACAAACTTTATTTAACAAAAGTAACAGGTAAAGTCAAACAGGCACTTATATTAAGAGAAAAACCGACCCGAAGAAATTTTATCTTAAACACCTTATAGTAACCTATTTGCAGTTGCATTTGACTGAGCTCTGTTGCTGTGAAGAATACAGCTCATGCACAGGTACGGATCAACAGTCTGTACATTCTTCAAGTATTCACTGAATACTACCTTATATACACATATACATTAAATGTGAAAAAGATTTAATTGACGATCCCCAGATAGACTTCATTTTTGTTGCTCTTTTGGAAGAGGTCGTCTAAAGAGAAGAATATGTGGTTCTGTGGAAACAAAATATTTTATATAAGTTTAATACAATATGGTTAACTTACATTCATTCAACCAAAATTCCAAATTCTCAATTAAACCAAAATAAATCTATGATCAACTGTCATTTATAGAAGTATCTGAAATAAATTCTGCTTCAAAAGTCACTGTCAACTATAAACAGAAGAAAACCACCTGATGATGACATTCCCCACAGTGTGCCAGTGTTTTATTTAGTTTCACCTACCCTGGAAAAAGAGATGCTAAGTAGAGAAGCCACTTCGGGGAGAATGGTTTCTACCTTTAGAATCTCAATTCCAATGAAAAGGAAAGACACCTAACACCAAATTCAAAAACCACCAGCCCGTAAAAAGTGCAGATCCCGGGGGGCCCATTCCCAAAGATTGTCTCATTAGGTGGGAGCCCAGGATTCTAGAGTTAAGTTCCTCGTGTGCTCTGGTATTAGCTGGAGAAAGAGCTTTTGAACCCCAATACAATTAAATGCCCCCAATCCCAAGAAAGTTTTAAGTCAGTTTCCTTTGCTATTGCTGCTTTTCTTTAACAAGAGCAAAAAACAAGCTTTAGTTCCAACTAATTCGGTTTCTATAGCATGCCCTCAAATTTTGCTCAAAGCATTATAAATTGTTTAAGTTTGATTTATTTACTGATAACGCAAAAGCAGAATTTAACCCCACGAGTTTAGTTTACCATTTCGTATCTGGGAAACTCCGGTAAAATCCACACAATAATACAACCACTCATAACAACATAACACAACAAGGTTCACTCACTAGGTTACCTTATTTCACCTTAATGGGGTAGATCCCAATTATCTTTTAATAGAATACTAAAGGAAAAGACAAATCACTTCAAATTGCATTAACTTCTACGCTAAGAACTTAAGGACACTTAAGATGTTTTAAAATGAGTTCTCAGTTTTCAGAGACAGGACACCAGAGTTACACTTACAGCAAAATACTTTATTAATAATGACACGTTTTAAAATAAAATGGAATTGACTTTTTTAACTCCTTACCTTTCTGCAGGTAGAATAATGCATTACTTTCACGCATGTGGTATTATTTACTACAAAATTGGAATTCTTCCTAGGGAAGAAAGGAATCAGCCATCCAAGAATAGTCAAACTTACCAGGGTTACTTTGGGAATACCACTGAATGTCAATATTACTTAACAATTTTCAACAACCACAACCACTACTACTTTTTTATTTCAGTTGATGCTTTCCTAAACGGAAACACCTACCTGGCTCATGAATCATGTAATGAACCCAGCCTAGACTCTGTTGGACACCAAGTCTCCTCCACTCCTCTTCAGACATCAGATGGGTTTTCGGGACTTGTTTGGAAAGTTCTCTGGGTAACATGACATGCCTGTTAAGAGATATAGCCGAGTATTAACAAATATACCTTTCCTACAATTATGATCACTTTATAAATGCATTTTTAGGATACTTAATATATGAGTTCAAAATAATCAAAGATCCTTAAAGCAACTCTTGTTACATTACTGTTGGCATCAATCTTGAGGGCTGTCTACTACCTTTAATTCTGATTTTTGATGGCCTAATGTTCAAAACAGGAAGAATATACAGTCCAAAAGCAGAAAGCATTTTGTTTAGGATTTGCCTTTTCTTCTCTAAGAGACTGCCTGCTGTTTCAATGTTCTTCAGGAATAGAATCCCCAAACCCAAGTCGGGCTCATGGTTATCCAAAACATCCCAGCCTCCCATACAGCTATCTCTGGTGACTTAAATCCTGGTCAGTAAGATATAAGCAAAGAGGGCGCCTGGGTGGCTCAGTTGGTTAAGCGACTGCTTTCAGCTCAGGTCATGATCCTGGAGTCCCTGGATCGAGCCCCGCATCGGGCTCCCTGCTCGGCGGGGAGTCTGCTTCTCCCTCTGACCCTCCCCCTCTCATGTGCTCGCTCTCTTTCTCTCTCTCTCAAATAAATAAATAAAATCTTTAAAAAATATATATATATAAGCAAAGAATATGCAACTTATGGAAACTGTCTTCAAAAGGAAAGAACATGCCCAACTCTTTTCCTTGTTCTTCCCTAATGGGTTATGAAGCAGACTAATATGATCAGGGAGCCAGAGCAGCCATCTAAGACCACAGAAGCGTAAATTGAGGATGGTTCCTGATTGTAAAATTGACATCCCAGACCCATGTAGACTTTTACGTAATAGGAAAAAATAATTTGTTACAGTTAATTTGTGGTTTCCCATTACTCAACATTATAGATCTGTAGTAGATGAGTTCTTGCATACTCTACAAGTTGCTTTGTTCAAATAAAAAGCAAAAAACAAACCCAAGTCGCACGTATATATGTGTACCTGGCGACCTCGCACAAAGACGTTCAGTTTTCCAATAAGTTACTGACTTCTATCCATAAATAACTATCTTCTATTCTTTGGATATGACCTATATCCAAAATTGTATTAAGTTTTTTTTAAGAAGACATGCAATACTCCTTCAATGTCAAAACATCAATAACGTGTACATTTGTAGCTTTGTAAAAATTCTTAAAGACAAGTCTGCACCCCTCTTAACAGCAGTAAAAAGCTCTTTATAAATCACAATTCCCAGACCCATTTTTACCATTTCCAGTAGCAGTAAAGTTATACAGTCATCGACAACCACTAACCACATTTTTTGACCAGTATAAAACATCTATCTACCTGAGAGTCAGTTGGCTATGGATATGAGGAAGGTGCAATCTGGTTAGTCACACTTTCTGGCACAAAAGAGAACTGAACCCATAACCCATATAAGCAGTAAACAGTCACCAACTTAAACTCTATAGTGTGTGGCTGGTGAATTAAATACCCATCTCGAATTATTTACACAGAAAAAGTGAACCTTAGAACAACTGTATCATGTTGCTAGATCTGCCATGAGGCCACCAAATGAAATTATGCTTACTATTTTCACTAATTCCAGTGAACTACAGTTGACCCTTGAACAACACGGGGTTTGGGGCGCTGACACCCTGCGCGGATGAAAACCCACATATAACATGATTCCCCCAAAACTCCCTGAGAGCCAACTTTTGACCCCAAGCCTTACTGATGACATAAACAGCCAATTAACATGTACTTTGTATGGTATCTTGAAATGCTGCTCTAACGTCTACATTTAAGGCTCTGCAAATAATCTCACGTCTACCTTCTACGTCAATTACCCATCAGCCCCAAAGAGCACTGGAACGCTAGCTCGCTGTTTGTACCCCCATTCTGTACAACCATACGAACGCACCCATGTGTCACTCGGAAGGCACAGCCCCTCCCTGCCCGCTAATCATGGAAACAGGCTCACCTCCATCGAGGTTTGACCACAAAGGAGAAGTTTTCGACAGCTCCAAACTCACGTAACTCCACCTCTACTTAACGTCAGGGAGATCGTTGCCTACCTACAGGTCAGGAAAGTATTTCCCAACCCAACGTTTGTTTCTCCGACGGGCTTGCTGGGGGGGCGGGGCGGGGCCGCGGGTGGGAGGGGAGGCCAAAGAAACCGGGAGCCCCTCAGGTAACACGAGGTACCTTCCAGAGGGCGGACGGCTCATTGTGGAGAGAACCCTGGACAAGCTCATCTACGGCTTTTAGGAGCTTAAATCCGCGCAGCCCTCTAATAACTTGATCCGGGTGGCGTTCAACAGGCCTAAACCTGCTTTTATTCACAAAAGGACCCACGCATCAGCAAAACACAAACACGAATCGAACGTGCAAGTCACACTTCAGGAAGAGGCCGCGGCACCACCACGCACGAGCTGCCCGAATCGCAGCTCAAGTCCGGCTCGCACAAGCGCTAGGCCGGAACCCGCACCTCCGCGGGGCCGCGACGGGGGAGCGCGGGTTACCGCCGCGACTCCGGCTACTCGCCCGCCAAGCCCCGCGGCGCGCACGCCCCCACCGCCCCGCCGCACCGCCACACAAAAGCCAAGGCCCCGGCGGCTGCGCCCTGGCGGCCCCGACCGCGCCCGCAGCCCCTGCGCGGAGCCCCGCCCGGCCCCCGGGACGCGTCGGGAGGCGCCAGAGGCCCCGCCCCGGGCGGCCCGTCTCCCCGCTGGGGGCCACCGCAAGTGCCCGCGAGGCCCGGAGCCG
>NC_058415.1:2741955-2760328 GCF_002201575.2 Neomonachus schauinslandi | reverse complement strand
CAAGTGCCCGCGAGGCCCGGAGCCGCCCGCCGCGCGCCCAGGCCGGGGGAGCCCCTGCCGGGCTGCGGCGGGCGAGGGAGGGGAGCGGACCCCGCAGCCCCCCGCCCCGCTCGCCGCCGCGAACAAAGGGCAGGGAACAGCGGGCCGCCCGCCTCGGCCCCGGGCCCGCGCTGCCGCCCCGGCCGCCCCCTGACCCGACCTCGACCTCGGGCCCTGACGCGAACCCCGGCAGACGCGCTGCGACCCCGGCCCCGGTTCCGGTTCCGCGGCTGAGGCAGCCCCGCCGGCCGGCCCCGCTCACCGGTACTCGTAGTGCTCGTCGAAGTACTTGTCCGAGTAGTAGATCTGCTTGTGGGCCATCCTGCGGGCGGGCGGGAGCGACGGGGCGCAAAGAGCGGGCGCAGCGGGCCACACGTCCTGGTCCGGCCGAAGCAACGATTCGACTGCGACCAACCGCCCACAGGCCCAACGATCCCGGTTTGAATCCGACAGCCCACCGCTGATTGGACGGAGGCGCCAGCCAATTGCCTCCCGCGTAAACCGCCGGTAGGCGGGACCGGCTCACAGCCTATCGTCACCGACCCTCCTCGGCGTTGGCTCTCATGATCAGCCAATCAGAGACCTGTTGCGAGGTCGCCCGAGGGAAGGAGTGGATGATTGGCAAGACGCGGCGACGGGAACCTCCCTGCCGGAAAGGGGCGTGGCCACGGGAGGGCGGAGCCCGGACGTTAAGGCCCTCAGAGCGCGTGCGCAGGGGTTTAGAACTTTCCAGGTCGGCCGGGCCGTTGGGGTGGGCGGGCCGGCGGGAGGGGTGAGGTATCGCGAGTTTTAGCGAGGTGCGGGCGGGGCTGCATGCCGTGCGAGCACCCCCGCGCAGGCGCAATCTCGACATTCCGGCAAGGGCGTCGAGAGGGCGAGAGGTGAAGTGTCCTGGGCGTGGGGAGGGAGGGCACCCGGCTTCGCACCCGCCGCGGGCCTGGCTTCCGCGGTCCGGGGGCCTACGGCGCTCGCGGCCGGTGGGGGTGCGGGGAAAGGCCCTGGGCGGCGCGGTCCGGATCCCACGTCGAGCAGACTGAGGTGGCCGGAGGAAGAAGCACACCGGCCCGCGAGCCGGCTGCCATCCGGTGACCGTCAGAAGCGCCCCCGCGGGGTTTCCCCGCGCGCCGCAGCCGTCGCGTGCCACGTGCAGGAACTGGGTTCCTTTAGGGCAGATGGAGGTCGCCGCTGGGACAGGTGCCTCGGCGGGCGCCCCGTCCCGGCAGGGCTTCTGGTCCCGACCTCGCAGCTACACGCCGCCGCCCACCTGCCCGGCCCCGCACCTGCCTCGCCCCGCAGCTGCGGGCTCAGTACGTGCCAGGCCCGGCACCTGCCTCGCCCCGCACCTGCCTCGCCGCGCACCTGCGGGCTCGGTACGTGCCAGGCCCGGCACCTGACTAGCCCCGCACCTGCCGAGCTCAGTAGCTGCCTAGCCTAGCACTGACTAGCCCCGCACCTGCCCGGCCCCGCACCTGCTTGGCGGCCTGAGTAATTGGGCGGCATTTCCCTGCCTTGACCGTTCCGGGGGGTGGAGAGAGGGAGCACTGACTTTCTGGCAGAGCCTGGGAAAGAACAGCTTCCTAGGAGATTTATTTTTACAGAGACGCATTGAGGAAGATTTCAAGTGGAAAAGTAGAATAATGTCACCTTCCAGGTGCCAGTCACTGAGCTTCAGCGGTTAACGTTTTGGCCATCTCGTTTCCCCTACTCCCCCTTTCCTTTTTTCTCAGCACATCTTTAAAGAGATCCCAATTATAGTGTCCTTTTGCTTTGAAAGGGTACTTTTGAATATATCGCTGTATTTATGGTGTATGTCTCCAGAAAAACTTGAGAAATATTTAGCAGCATGCCATTAGTACACTTATAATCCCTCATGAGCCTCTACGCACTGGTTTAGATTCGATTTCCTGTCCCACAGATGCCTTTTGATGGTTGGTAAATCCACATCCAAACCTGGGCCTACGCATCCAATTTGGTTATTGTCTCTTTTATTCTTTTAAACGATCCCCTCCCCCCGACACACCATCCTTTAAAATAGGGATTTCTCCAAGAAACCAGGCCTTTGGTGCCTGCGGAACATTCTGCAGTCTGCATTTCGGTAATGCTTCCTTGTAATCTGGTATTTAGATCTAGGTTAAAACAACAGCAACAACTATTTGCCCAAATCCGGTTAGCAAGTGATTGGAAGACTCGGACTTGAGCCGCAACAGTCCGACTCCAGAATTAGACGTCTTCACCACTACCTTGCGCCGTCACTGACTACAACAGAGGGACCTGCGTTTGTGAAGGCACAAGGAACCTGGCATATGCTAGGGATACACAGTGGATTGGAAAGGAAAGTTGCGGGAAATGAACCCAGGAGGATCGGTGTCATGGACCAAAAAACAGACCCCAGAGATGTCCAGGTCCTGATCCCTGGAATCTGGGGATATGTTACCTTACTTGGCAAAATGGACTCAGCAGATGTGACAAAAGTTAAGGATCTGAGATGGGGAGATGATCCTGGATTATAGGGTGGGTCCAGCGTCATCATGAGGGTCCTCACAAGAGGGAGGCAAGAGGGTCAAAGAAGGAGCTGTAACAAGCAGAAGTCCGAGTGGCGTGAACGCAGGTGGCCCCTTGATCCTGGGAAGGGAATGGGTGCGTTCTCCCCCAAAGCCCCCAGAAGGGACACAGCTCTACAGCACAGCACCTTTAGCCGGGTAAAACCTATTTCAGACTTCTGAGCCCTGGAATGGTCAGATAATAAATCTGTGCTGTCTTAAGGCACAGATTTGTTGTCATTTGTAAAAAGAGCAGTAGGAAACTAAGGGTGAATTGGGCCAGACTGGGAAGGGATTCTCAGACTCCGTGCTGGTAAGTTTGGTCATTTTGATGAATGTGGGATGGCGGATGTCCTCAGCAACATCAGAAGAGAGGTGATCATCCTCCCGGAGGGTCCCTGTTAGGAAGACATGGCACTTGATAGGATGGGGGGGACCGCTCTGCCCTGCTAGCAACCCACTGACAGGCCACTGGCACAAGGAGCCCCACTTGGTCCATACTCAGTCACGGAGCCCAGCAGTGTGCTAGGAATGCCGTACTCCTGGGGACAGCAGTGAGTCTAATATTGCCTGTTGGAGGAGGCACTTTACAGTTTGGCAGAAACATTTCTTCATTGTCCCTCCTGGGCTTCCACATCAATCCTGTGAAGAAGGCAGGGTGGATAGAAGCAGTTCAGCTATAAAGCCCTCCTTGACCAAAAGTTCCTACTCCAAACAAGTTACAGTTCCGAATGTGCCTATTGTATGAAAAGTGTTTGTTCACTGTGTCAGTAGAAGAGACTTCTGACAGTCCATTCAATGTGTAAGAAGTATGACTAAGTGTGTAATTTAAAATACAAGTCTCTCTCTGCTCCACTAATATGGGCACGAGGTCATGAACTCATTCGGAACAGCACACAGAACAGAGCTTGAGTTAGAGCTCCAGATGCTTGCTCTCCACCATCCTCCGGAAGCTGTGCTAATAATTATGCACGAGGAAGAATCAGATTGGCTATGCCACTTTCAATGACCGCACCCATGCTGGTCAGTGTTCCTGTACTTCTGCATATAATTCTTCATTTAAAAGTTTAATTCCCACCAAACTCCTAGCACCCTTCCTAGTACATTTTATTCAATTTACGTCTGAAAATTACAGAAATAAAAAAGTACATATTAAAAGAAATAAGATGACTGCTCGTTCCTTTCTCAACAATCCCATACCAGATTTAACCAGTGTGGTGCATTATCCACATAGACTTTTTTGTATACTTAATATAGATGTGTCACTGTCAGAACTAGGGGTTTGTATGTACATCCTTACTTTATAAAATATTCTACAGCTTGCTTTTTTCACTCTCTTCCTGGGACCCCAATAACATGAACGATCATTCCGGGGATCTGACTAAGGCCATCAGCGTTTTGTTGAAAGGATGTTTGAGATGGTCTCCTTCCATCTGTACTGGACTTTCCTGGTCCCTGTTGGTCCTTCTCTATGTGGTAGCTCCACAGGGCTCAGCCATCAGACTCCTGCCTCTTGTGGTTCTGCCAATTTTTGCTTCATGGATTTTGCAGCTCTGTTAATTTGGTGCACTTAAGAAGGCTGTCTTCTTGGCGAGTAGACCATTTTGTTATGTAATGTCTCTCCTTGTCTTGGAAATTCTCTTTGCTCTGAAGTCTGCTCTGTCTGATAGGAACATAGCCATGACAGCTCTCTTTTCATTAGGGTTTGTATCCCACAGCTTTTTCCATCCTTCTACCTCTAACCCACCTACTATATCTTTATATTTGAGGTGAATTTCTTGTAGACACCAAAGAGTTAGGTAAACTAGTTTTATCTATTTTCCCATCTTTATTTTTTCATTGTTATTTAAGGCCTTTTACACTGATTGTTAATTATTGATGTTTGGCTTTAAGTCTGCCATTTTATTATGTTTTCTGCTAGGTCTCTGTTTTACCTTCTGCTTCCCCCTTACTGTCTTCTTGTACGAGCTCAGGAAGCCGAGGAAAGACTGAAAGTTCCTATATCCATTAAATTGAAGCAGTGATTAAAAGTCTTCTAAAGAAAACACTAGGGGCACCTGGGTGGCTCAGGCGTCAAGCATCTGCCTTGGGCTCAGGGCATGATCGCAGGGTCCTGGGATCGAGCCCCGCGTCGGGCTCCCTGCTCCGCGGGAAGCCTGCTTCTCCCTCTCCCACTCCCCCTGCTTATGTTCCCTCTATCTCTGTGTCTCTCTGTCAAATAAATAAATAAAACCTTTTTAAAAAAAGAAAGAAAGAAAGAAAACACTAGACCCAGGGGCGCCTGGGTGGCTCAGTCAGTTAAGCGTCTGCCTTCGGCTCAGGTCATGATCCCAGGGTCCTGGGATCGAGCCCCGCGTCGGGCTCCCTGCTCAGCAGAGAGCCTGCTTCTCCCTCTCCCTCTGCCTGCCGCTCTGCCTACTTGTGCTCTCTCTCTCTCTCTCTCTCTCTCTGTCAAATAAATAAATAAACCTTAAAAAAATATATATATATAATAAAATTAGTTAAAAAAAAAAAAGAAAGAAAAAGAAAACACTAGACCCAGACGGCTTTGCAGAAGACTTCTACAAGAGCAGAAGAGTTTATTAGGCAAGAATAATGTTGATTCAAAAACCAAACATGGACAATATGAGAAAGGAAAGGAATGCCCCTTTCACGCACACAGATAACACGCAAACACCCTAAGTAAAATGCTGGCCAGTTGCATCCCATTGTGTGTGTGTGTGTGTGTGTGTGTGTGTGTGTGTTTAAGATTTTATTTAATTATTTGACAGAGAGAGACACAGCGAGAGAGGGAACACAAGCAGTGGGAGAGGGAGAAGCAGGCTTCCCGCTGAGCAGGGAGCCCGATGTGGGGCTTGATCCCAGGACCCTGGGATCATGACCTGAGCCGAAGGCAGACGCTTAATGACTGAGCCACCCAGGCAACCCCCACATTGTATTTTTTAAAAAGATGGCATGCCATCCTACAAATGCAAAGATAGCATAATATTAGAATATCTGTTAATGTAATATACCACATGAATAGCATAAAGGAGAAAAAAGATGATCCTCTCCAACGTGCAGAAAAAAACATTTGATAAATTCACCATTATTTTAGGATACAAACTTCGTAAACCTACCACACATTTCGTGATCGGGGTAGGAAGAAGCTTTGTTTTTTTTTTTTGTTTTTTTTGTTTTTTTTTTTTTAAGATTTTATTTATTTATTTGACAGAGAGAGACAGCGAGAGAGGGAACACAAGCAGGGGGAGTGGGAGAGGGAGAAACAGGCTTCCCACTGAGCCGGGAGCCCGATGTGGGACTCGATCCCAGGACCCTGGGATCATGACCTGAGCCGAAGGCAGTCGCTTAACCAACTGAGCCACCCAGGCGCCCAGGAAGAAGCTTTGTTAACCTCATCAAGACAGCTATAAAAAAACATTTAATATAATTCTTATGGAGAAACATGAGAAGTATTCTCTTTAAAATTTCCTATTATCTCCAGTTATATTGAACAATATGCTGGAAGTCAGAACCAACACAATAAAGAAGAAATTGAAGGCCTAATAATTGGAAAGAAAGAAATAAAGCTCTCTTTGCAACTGATACAATTATCTTTGTATCTGGACATAAGATCAATGTACAAGTCAATTGCATTCCGACATACTAGGAACAAATAACTAGAAAACATACGCAAAAAGAAATATGATTACATCAGCACCACATGTCACATACCGGGGATAAGCCTAAGAAAAAATACACAAAGCCCTGATAAGCAAAACTGTAAACTTTTAAGGGACATAGACTTGCATGAATGGAGAGATATACTGTGTTCATGCTCAGGAAGCCATAACACAGTTAAGATACAAATTCTCTCCAAACTGATCATACTGTCAGTTTAATTGCAATAAAAATACCACATTTGAGGAATAAGTTCCTTTGATGAGAAAAGGGCCAAGAATAGCACAGACACTTCCCTGGACTCTGTCGACGCAAACTGACCAGAAAGCACTCTAATAAAGAAGAAAACAGTTTTCTTTGAACCCAGATTAGGACAGCTGTCTGGGGAATGCGATCTTCACAAGGACCAAAGTGCTCCAGAGAATGAACAGTTTTTATGGGGTTATATCCTTTTTTACATAAAGAGCCATAAATCAGTATGTCAGGAGTACATTCTTGTAAAAATTCAAGAAGACCATAGATGAACACGTAGGCAGGAATCACGAGTTTTAACGTCATGGAAAGTAGGAGCATGGATCGATTTCTTAAGGACAAGATATTTTCCTTCAGGCCCCTCATTCATGAAGCAGATGGACAACACATGCTTGACCGGCCATAAATCAGGCTTTGGGTTTAAACAAAGTTTATGTACAGTCATGCTGACTTGGAAAGCCTAAAATGGCTTCCCTTGTCTATCAGGCCCGTCGAGAGTTTTTCTGTCATCTACTCAGAGATCATGATTCATGAAGAAACGGTCGTAATGAAGACTGTGGCCAGGGCTTGTAGAAGCTAAGATAAGGTGGCAGCAAACAGGCGAGCTGCCGTTGGGAAGTGGCAGCCAGCCCAGCATAGTGCTCGAGGCAGCTCTGTTACTGTCCCAGGTGCCCCTCACCATTGTGAGGACACGCCCTTTCCCTCCCAGCTTGCTAAATATTTATCACAAATAGACACTGTACTTCATCAAAGATTTTAAACCTTTTTATTTTGTACATATGTTTGATTTTTTTTGAATTATGGCTATAAGTTGTAAATGCCATAAAAGAGAAGAAAAGGTATTAGCAACTGTAGTCGTCAGGATGAGTCAGTAAAAAACTCGATAAACTGAAAGCTCACGATCATCAGTGAGCAGATCAGCGAGCAGATCAGCGAGCTGGAAGATAGGGTTGAGTACTCCCAGGAAACACCAGGAAGGGACAAAGGGATGGAAGACATGAAGTAAAAAGACACAGAGGCTAGATGGGCAAGTGACTACTGTCATTGACAAAGAGGTCCCAAAGGGAGAGAAAAAATACACAGAGGAGAGGAAGAAATACTAAGACAAAAAATGGTTGTGAATCCACACACACACACCCCACCCCAGTTTAAGGAAAGCTAAAAGACTTCAGGTTGGAAGGGCTTGTAGAGTGCTGAATAATGGAGATAAGAAAACATAGCCACAGAAAGGTTCTAGTGCAATTCACGAACACCAAAGACAGAGTAACATTCTGGGAGCTTCCAGGAAAAAGCCAGATGGCACCTACAAAGCAACGATAGATGGACAATGGCCATCTCAAAAGAGGCACTGGATTCAGGGAGAAAACGGGTTGCTGAGCACAAAGTGTTGATTGAAGGGCTAGAAATAAACTCAGGACGAAATTCACAATATATTTTGTAAATAAAGCAAAGCAAGTAACTTAGTACGTTGATTGAGGATTTACAACAAGACTTATTAACAATTCAGCAACCAACATGACTGGAATAGACAGGACCAGAGGGAAGTGAGTACACGCCAAGGTACTTATCCTTGCAGCTGTTGGTAAATTTAGGCTGTTGAAGGAGATTAAGAACCCATCACCAGAACGGTCTGCTACAATCACTTTGTTCTTGCTACCATCTGCAGTAGCAAAATTAGATGCTTCAACACCACATCGTAAAGCTTAACTTATAGACAGAAATACCTCCCATCTCAGTACACATGCCCTTGGTTGACAGTGTGACTCTACACTCCCATCAACAGATGGAGTCCTCTTCTCCACCCTTGGTCTGGTCTGGTGACTCGCTTTCACAAGCAAAATGTGGTGAAAGGGACATTATGGGACTTCTCAGGCTAATTCTTAAGAGGCATTGCAGTTTGTGCTTTTTCCCTCTTGGAATGCTGCCCTGGATCCTCTGGTCCACAGGCCAGGGAGAGAATTAGGTGGGGCCCAGCCAGCCAGCCAGCCAGCCAGCCAGCCAGCCAGCCATCTGGCCATCTAGCCATCCATCCAGCCATCTAGCCATCCAGCCATCCATCCAGCCATCTAGCCATCCATCCACCCATCCATCCATCCATCCAGTCAGTCAGCCAGCCAGCCAGCCAGCCAGCCAGCAAGCTAGCCAGCCTTCTAGCCACCCAGCCATCCAGCCAGCCATCTAGCCACCCAGCCATCCAGCCAGCCATCTAGCCATCCAGCCATCCATCCAGCCATCTAGCCACCCATCCAACCATCTAGCCATCCAGCCAGCTATCTAGCCATCCAGCCAGCTAGCCAGCCAGCCAGCCAGCCAGCCAACCAGCCAGCCAGCCAGCCAGCCAGCCAGCCAGCCAGCCAGCCAGCCATCCAACCATCCAGCCATCCAGCCATCCAGCCCTCCATCCAGCCCTCCATCCAGCCATCCAGCCATCCATCCAACCCTCCATCCAGCCAGCCATCCATCCATCCAGCCATCCATCCATCCATCCATCCATCAGCACTGGCCAACAAACATGTGCCTGAGGTGCTGAATGCAGCATCTGAGTGAGACCAACAAAAATGAGGAAGGGAACTGCCCAACAAAACCTCAGAATCACGAGAAAAAATAAATCACTGTTCTCAGTCACTAATTTGGGGGTGGGGGTAATTTACTATGCAATGATAGTCAACTAACAGTCTCCCCTTTTTGTTTTAGATTTATGTCTCACATCAGTAAATCTGATCAGGGAAAACTAAGCTACATACAGCATCATAGCTACAATGAACTCCATGAAATGCTTTTAGTTTTCCAACCTCCATTGCACTGGAAGGATGTTGGGCTCAATCATGAACACGGCACACAATTCTGAACTATGCACTAACTTGAAAACCTAGTTAAGACGGATCTTTAAGCAAGTTGGCCCAGACACTTTTAGAAAAGAAGGAAAACAGTCTAACTCATTTTACAAGGCTCACATAATCTTTACACCAGAATCAGAGAAGGGTAATAAGAGAACAATAAAAGCAAAATGAGAGTCATTCCATTTTAAATGTGGATGTGAATTTAGCTACATGAACCTCACATTTTTTAAAAAAAAACTGCGTCAAGGAGAATTTGTCTCAAAACAAAACAGCAATGAGTGTACTGGCAGTGAGCCAATCCAACAATGTAACTGACACAGGATGGACAAAGGAAAAGGAAATGCCATGTTCATACATGCAGAAAAAAACATCTGATAAAGTTGACCCCTGATTTATAATAAGAACTGTCAGCACAGAGGATAACTTTCTTACCTGATAGAAGCTACATACCCAAATCCTACAGCAAACACATATTTAATGGAGAAACTTTACACACATCCCCTTTAAGATGGGAAATGGCACAAAGACACCTGCTATCACCACCTGTGGACATTTCCTAGGGGTACCTTGATGTGGAAAAGTTGCGAGCAGTGCTCCAAGTAGCTAAGCCTTAACCTAACAATGAATGCACAAGATCTTTATGGAGACAACAGAAGATGTATACAAATGGAAGATCTATATTAATGGAAAGTACCGTGATTGTGGGGCTGCCCACATAACACTGGGAGATGTTAGGGCTCCCCAAGTAAATGTGTATTCTCAACAACACAATCCCAATAAAAATTGCAGAGTTTTTTAAGGAAGTTAAAATTTTTTTCTAAAGTTCATATGGAGGAATAAAGATCCACAAATAGCTAAATCAATTTTCAAAATGATAAGGGAACCTGGGAAAAACAAATAAAACAATGGGGCAGAAAAGAAATCCACGTACAGTGGGAGTGGATGTTTGATAAGCATGGCGCCATATATCCATGGGGAAAGTGCACAACTGAGAAAGAAAATTGTTCCAACGTGTGCAGAAAATGTGAAAAAAAACAAACTATGAGGCTAAAGATAAAAATGTTGGAGGATGTCTTTATGACCTTGGGATCACAAGAGGGAGAATATTATGCAACAGTAACCATAGGCAAGCGATTGATGGATTTGACTACAAGAAGAGTGATTAATTCTGTTCAACAGAGACACCTAGATCGGACCACAATATCCATTGGAAGACAAGATAGGTTTACAATCAACTTTATCAGGTGCTTGACACAGATATTTGCAATATAATTCCAATGCGGAATATCAAGATTTTACTAAGAACATCTACAAAACAGTAAGAAAAAAACAGAAATCCAACAGAAAGTTGGCCAAAGATATAAATAGGCATTTCACAGAAGGGAAACATCTGGAAGGCTAACAGTGTATGAAGATATGACTACACTCATTTGTAATCAGAAAAATACAAATTAAAACAACCATAGCTGCTTCCTTATATCCATCATATTGGCAGAAATCAGCCAAGTCCAATATTAGGAAGTGTTTGTAAGGACATTAGGGCATGGGAACTCTCATGGTCTATTAGTGGAGTATAAGCTGATATATCCCTTCTGGAAGCAGGCTGGTTCCAAGCTGCCCAGATTCATAAGGTTCAGGTTTCTATAGCTATATATCTACTACCTGTCTTTCTACGTGCCAACGTAATTAGATCTAGCGAGCGTTAAGCAAAAAAGTTTTTAAAAAATGGAATAGAATAGAATCAAAACTCAATACCGTTTATGTAAATGAAAACCAGAATTTTTTTTCCATACAGAAAATATATGGGAAACATTACATATTTTACAAATGTGATTTATATTCATATCCCCAAGTTCTATCTGTAACACGTGATCGTGGGTACCTTTACAAAAGAATGAAGTGGGAACAGAGAGGGTAGATGGTGGAGAATACAATAAAGGGGATTTACACGGGCCAATGAGAACACTACTCCATCACCTGAGAAGCGTGATTAATTCAGTTCTCTACCCGTCTGGTCCAGCACATTTTCCCCCTCTGTAACCTGAAGGTCTGACTACCTGATCAAGTTGTTATTATTCTTATTGTAACATTCTCCGTTAATTTTCCATAGGTGAAAAATTGAGTTCTGCTAAAGATTTTTATTCATTACATATCTGACTGTGGAATCCTTCTTATAAAAGTTTGTTAAAGGTGTGAACAGAAGAAGCTATGAAAGAGCAGTGCTTCTCAAATCAGGTTCCTTAGTTCTGGGGGGTCCTCGGGTTCCCTGCCAGACTGCTCGCATTCGGGGTGGGTCCACGAACAGATTAATTCTGCATCATCTGTAGGATTTCTCCATGGCAGCTTGTGAATTGTGGCCAATGAGAACCCTACTGAGTTTTAGACTGCGTCAAGTGAACACAACAGGTGTACCACGGGCAGTCTAGCAGCTATCAGGAAAAGTCGGAAGAGGTGTGTCTTTGTTCCTGATCATTCCAGCATGAAGGTGCAGGGAGGAGTGTCAGTTGGGTGTCCTGCTAGGTTCCGACACCACCCACCCGGAGACAGCGCGGCAGCAGATCCCACAAGACCACCCCATGCCAGTCACATATCCAGGTAGTCCCCGCCGGGCTTCTGACCAACCAGCTACAGGCTGGAGAGTCCAACAGCCTCCTCCAACTCCGAATGAAAATCACAACCCCCTTGTCCCCTGTGCTCCTGGCCGACGGGCCACGGATCCCAGGTTGCCACCATCCCCTCCTCGGGTTCCATTCATTTGCTGGAGCTGCTCACAGAACTCAGGGAAACATGTTACTTACTAGGTCACCAGTTTATCTTAGAAGGACACAACTCAGGAGCAGCCTGATGAAGAGACGCACGGGGCCAGCGACCGGGAAGGGCGCAGGGCTTCCCTTACCTCTCTCCCTGAATCTCCAGGAGCTCACCAACATGGAAGCTCTCCAAACCCTGTCCTTTAGGGTTTTTATGGAGGCTTCGTTACACAGGTGTGATTGATTAAATCACTGACCCTGGAGGTTCAACCTCCAATCCCTCTCCCCTCCCCGGAGGTCAGGGGGTGGGACTGAAAGTTCCAACCCTGTCCTCCCCTGTTGGTCCTCCTGGCTACCAGCCCCCGCCCTTGGGTGACCTGGGGGCATTCCAAAAGTGTCCCATTAACAAGACAAAAGACACCTTTGGCACTCTTCTCACTTTGGAAATTCCAAGAATTTTTGGAGCTCTGTGCCAGGACTAGGTTTTTTTTTTTTTATTGTAAATCACAATATCACAATTTGAAGTACCAAAAGCCCAGTGGTGCTGGTAAGTCATGCCAGCCTCCAAAAAGCCCATCCTTGAGCTTGTCTACCATATCTGTGATATGATCAGTTTTAGCAAAACATCACCCATCACATTAAATGTAAGTCAGTTTAAGTTTGTCTTTAAACTGAAAGTTAGCTTAGTTTGTATCTAATTAACACTTCTGTTTTTAGTTGTTAAAGAGATATAAACCTTATTCTGGTTTTGTCTGTTTTTAAGTAACATTACAATGAAAATGTGGGGATTTCTTTTCCCCAGTATAGTGGATGTCGAGTGGACACTGGGGATCTGGGAGATTTACTTCCCTTTACAAGTGATCTGTACTCTTCTCAATCTGAAGCTCACTAGACCGTGGGGGGCAGACCCCCACGGTCTGCGAACATAGCCGCCGGGCATGTTTCGGTCCAGGGGGGCAGTGCCTCCTGGAGGGGTGTGGACAGTCGCCAGACGGTCAGCAGGGGCATGGGCTGCCTCCCTGTGTGGCACATGAACCTCCCCACAAAGGGGAAACATTCCACCCAGAGTCCTAACAATCAGAGATGTATTTGGTGAAGAGTAAAGTTTTAGAGGAATGCAAATGCTAGAGGGTTGAGGAATGGACTCCATTTAATTATTTTGCTACTGGGGAGGGAGCAGAAGGTGAGCTGAGGACAAAGCACAAGCTGACACCCCACAACCACCCCGCCCCCCAAGGTGGGATGAGTGTGACATTCCTCAGGCGCTCCAAGGGGCCCTAAAACAAAGGAAAGGGGAAAAACAAATGGCCAACTGATAGAGATCACAGCTCCATCAGTTTGCCACTGTCTTAAGGATTTACAAGAAAAAAGCAATCTCCAGAAACCTATTGACTCAGTTTCCTGGAGACCTGACATCACCCCCCAGCCTCCATAGGATAGAAAATCTTAAGTAATCCGTCACTGCTCACAACCCCAGGGCAGCAGCTTTTTCTGCCCACAGATCCTGTCCCCGAGCTTTAATAAAACCACCCTTTTTGCACCAAAAAATGTCTCAAAATTCTTTCTTGGTGGTTGGCTCACAGACCCTGCTCCAAACCACATCACTACGAGCTCAGAGCTAAAATGCACTGCACTGTGGGTTTAGATTTTTAAGTGGGAGGAGGAGGTAAATTAATTTCACTGGAGGAGAGGTAGGCCTGTCCAGAGACCAGTCCATGGAGGAAGTGCTTGTGTACCTGGAGCTTCTCCAGGGGAGGGAGGGATTCTGCCAGACAGGAAGGAAAGTCTGGATCAAAAACAAAAGACTCAACGACACTGGGGCCTGGGGCCGGGAGCGGCAGACCTGGGTCCTGTACCTGCCGAGAGCCATGATGGGGCTGCTTCGGATCCTGTTAAATGTTTAGGGAAGTAATCAGTGTGCTGAAGCACATGCGGGAAGTGTCTTTACCCTGTTCTGATAGTTTGGTAGGATGTGTGACAATTTCCCACACAAATAATTACAAAAGAGAAAAATCATAATGATAAAGAGGAAAACCGGACCACACCTTAACCAAGCAGTCAAAATGCACATTGCCCATGATGTGGGAAACAAAGGCAGAAGGAAAATTATTAGATTTCCTTACTATCTACAGCCCATTGACAAGACCTTGAAACAGGCAGTGACCTTCCTCTGGGAGCCCAGCTACCTCAATGTTAATACTTTGCTAACTGGTGTAGGAAAGATGTTGGGGTTCAAAGCCAACAGTTAAGAAAGAATTCTTGAGACGTCTTTGGTGCAAAAAGGTGGTTTTATTAAAGCCCGGGGACAGGACCCGTGGGCAGAAAGAACTGCAATGGGGTCAGGAGAAGTGGCCCATTATATACTTTCAAGTTGGGAGGGGTTTAGGGTGGGGTAAGTCTCTAAGGAATTTTGGAAGTGAGGTTTCCAGGACCTTGGGGGGGGGGGGGAGGGGCGCTAGCTATTGTTGGGAAAAGGTCATTTATTACCATCTAATAAAACTGGAGTCATGAGACCCTTCAGATAGATGTATATCGGTGGGCCGTATGCTTGGGGGATGATTGCCAACATGTATCTTGGGGGTGGGGTAGAGATAAAGGAAGTTTCCAAAGGAATTTTTATATGTTAAAGTAGACTTACAGGATCCTGGGAGTCGGGCTAGAATTGCCTTTTGTCTTTAGCAAAGTGTCAACCTCAAGGCAGTGAGTCCCTAGAGGAAGGTCACTCTGCCTGTTTCCAGGACTTGTCAACGGGCTGTAGGGAGTAAGGGAATTTAATAATTTCTCTTCTGCCTTTGTTCCCACATCACTAAGGGCAAAACACAATCTTACACTTAACCTGCCTGGAGTGTGTGTGGCTGTTTGTGTGTATATGTGGGTGTGCGGGTGTGGTGTGTGGTGTGTGTGGTATTCTGTGTGTATGTGTGGAGCGTGCACGCGGTGTGGGTGTGAGTGTGGGACGCATGTGGTGGTGGCGGGGGGGGGGGGGGGTGTCGCGCCGGGGAGCATGGCCGCATCACGTGGCGGTGGTCAGCGCGGAGCTGGGCCTGGCGAGCCCCTGAGAACAGCCGGACGCGCCCGTGAGTCCCGGGCCATTGGGGCGCCCACGTGGCCCCCTCCCTCTGCCTCTCCAGCAGCACACAGAGCCGCGTGAGGAGAGCCCTGTGATGGGCTGAGCAGGACGGACAGAAGGACAGCAGGGAGCCTGGTGGAAGGCTGTGGCTGCCCCTGGAAGAGCGACCGCTGAGGCGCTGCCTCCATTTTAGGGGCTCTGGGACAGCAGACAGGGACGCTGGGAGGAGGAGCAGTTTGAGGAGAAGGCCTAACGTCCTCTTAGCCTGCAGACCACGTGGCCCGAGCTCCCGAGCCCTGTGCGCCCCTCGTAGGAAGAAACCAAGACAGTAGGCGGAGGTTAGTGTTGCGCTCAGCCGCTGGGCACCCCGGGCCCCCGCCTGGAGCAGGGTCAGCGTTTCCACAGGACAAGGCAAGAGGGGCACGCGTCCTTGCAGCTGTTTCTATGGTAACCAGAGCTGGAGGGGGGCTGCCGTGGCTCTGTTCAAGCCCAGTTCCTGGGACAATCCCTACAGCCGTGAGCGCGTCTGCTGGCGGCGGCCCGCGGGGTGAAGGGCAGGACGCCGCCACAGGGATCGGAAGGGGGCCAGGGCGGAAGCCAAGGAGCCGTAGGACGCCTCCATCCTGCTTGTTTGAGTCCTTCGCACGGTTCCTGCCGGTGGCCAGGGACTTGGAGGGACCCAAACTGGAGTCCTGAAGGCAGCAAGTCAGGAGCAGGGACATGAGACTAAGTCACTTGTTGGAAGAGACCCAGCACACAGACCATTTACGCTCAGGAGGAAGGCTCAGCGCGAGTCTCACGCTCTAGCAGAGACACACCAATTCCGTGGGCCAGATGACCGGTTCTCAGCACGTCTCTGCTCTCTGGGGCCCCCAAACATGAACGTCTAGCCGTGCAACTCATCTGGCCACAGCCATGTGTCCGGTTTGCCAGCCACACATCCACGTGCAGCCCCAGCATGGCACCGTGTCTTGCTGTGGATGCAGGGGCCAGATGTCACCTCAGGCTGCATTCCACTGGGGAACAGGTGAGTGCGTCTGTGGTATTTGCAAGAGACACCCAGGGACGGGAGGCAGTTGGAGTGACCGCGACCAGAGGTGACAGTGGAATTGCGTCACGGAGACCTTTGGCTTGCCGTGGTTTCTGTGCCTTTTGAGGCCTGATTGCCCAGTTGACCAATAATTTCGTGAGCCAGCCAATCCCATTCCAGCAAGTGTCATTTTTGCTGAAGTTAGGTGGACTTTGACACCTGACACTTTGACAGCTGCTATAACTGACACTTTGCTTTCATTACATTCCAGTTAATCATTTGTGTGTCCGTCCTCACGCAGTTTGTGTACGACTCGAAGCAAGGTCGGGGTCTCACTCATGTTCATCTGCCCAGAGCCAACACCTCGCCTGCTTTGTGCTGGGTGCTGCGTCGCTCCTGGCTTTGCTCTGTCTGACCGTGGGCAGTCACGTGTCTATAATGGAAGAGGTCACCTCTATCCCCATCTGTGCTTGTGACCAGGAGGACCACAGAAACCCAAGGGAGCAGAGTCGGCGTGCTCTGAGGACGGTCTGAGCAGCCTTCCGAGGTTGACTGCAAGAATTTTGTGCTATTTACTGTCACTGTCCAGATTCCTTTACTCTGAGTTTCTACCAGCCTGCTGGTTTGTTGGGATTTTGCAGTTCCAGAACCTTGCAGAAAGGTGGAGTACTGCGGGGGCTCCTCGACAGTGTCGTACAGAGCAGCCTGGGGGAAGGGGTGCATGTGGTGAGCATAGCCATGTCCCCGAGGTCATCACCCATTTCCCAGGTAGCTCCAGTGGGAGATCCATTGTCCAAGGGGCAGCCTTAGATTTCAGCCCAGGGCTGATTCCATGCCAGGTAACATTCCTTATTGTATGGTTAACGCTGGTTGTGCTTTTCAGGCAGCCATAGCCTTTAGAGAGAGTCCAAATCCCTCTGGCGGCCAGGAAAAACACAAAGCAGAAACCATCAATAAAGATCATCCCTTAGGGGCGCCTGGGTGGCTCAGTCATTAAGCATCTGCCTTTGGCTCGGGTCATGATTCCAGGGTCTTGGGATCGAGCCCCGCATCGGGCTCCGTGCTCAGTGGCAAGCCTGCTTCTCCCTCTCCAACTCCCCCTGCTTGTGTTCCCTCTCACTGTGTCTCTCTCTGTCAAATAAATAAATAAAAATCTTAAAAAAAAAAAAAAAAGATCATCCCTTAACTCTGACCTGTAATCATTATAAAGTATTTTAAACTACATATATTTTAAAATTTATTTGCACTCGGGTAGTTCTTTTGCCTACATCCATGCTTGAGTTTTAACATCCACCCCTCTAGATCATTCCATCGTATGCGGCCTTATTCCGTGTTACAGGTATAAATTAGTTATTGCCAACTCACTTATGCTTTCATAGTTTACTCTTGCCAAGTGTATGGTGAAGACTTGCTTCTAAAAACACCTACCAGGATGCTGCCGAAGTGGGGAGTGTTGGCAAGGGCCTCAGAGCGACATGCTTCGTGTCTGTGGCCGGCCTGGGGGGACCTCGTGCAGGAGAGAGAGAGCGCGCACACCTGCCAAGCAGCTCATCATCTATCTGCTGGAGCAAAGCAGGCTCAAGGACAGGCTACGGTGAGGTCTGGTCTCTGCAGGTGCACTGGGGGCCCAGGTCCTGCAGAGAGGACTGGCTTGCAGATTTCATACGTGACATTTCTGGGCAGACGGGCTGCTCTCTTCTGTTCAGGAGATGAGGTGGGGGAAACACTCTGTGTGCGCTTAATTCTGCATCCTCAGGACCCATGATATTTTTCCACCGAGAAGGTGGGGAGGGATCTCCTCATGGGCAGGATGAGGATGGCACTTTGCAAGGACAGATGTCCTCTGGGGAAATTCATGGTGCTCTGAGTGAGGCTCCCCCCTGGGGCGTGTCAGTTCCTGCCTCCCCCCCTTCATGGCACCGAGAGGACAATTCAAACAAAGGTCAGAAACCTTGGCCGGCTTCGAACACGCGTTCAGCCAACAAGAGAAGTCACAAGCTGGGGCGCCTGGGTGGCTCAGTTGGTTAAGCAACTGCCTTCGGCTCAGGTCATGATCCTGGAGTCCCGGGATCGAGTCCCGCATCGGGCTCCCTGCTCCGCGGGGAGTCTGCTTCTCCCTCTGACCCTCCTCCCTCTCATGCTGTCTCTCATTCTCTCTCTCTCAAATAAATAAATAAAATCTTTAAAAAAAA
>NC_058415.1:2708181-2741855 GCF_002201575.2 Neomonachus schauinslandi | reverse complement strand
AAAAAAAAAAAAAAAAAAAAAAAAAAAGAGAAGTCACAAGCTCTTCGGCACACCGTGGGTGGTTTCAGAGTGCACATGGCTGCATCCGAATTCACCAAACAGAGATGTGAGATTGATCTTTCCAAACGTGTGGTGCCTTCCGTGAGTCATTCTGATAGATGGAAGCAGGCGGCCGAGTCCCTTCCCGACTTCGACGCTGCCAGGAGCTGGACCTGTCGTCACTACCACAACTTCCCTGGACAGTAGTCTCCCCTCCAATGTCGAGGAGGAATCGAAATGCCAGAGAAGATGCCTTTTGAAAATGAAACATGAAAAACTCAATATTTTGAGTTCTTCTCCCAGGAAGATGTAATGCAAAAGGAGAACATGAATAAACTTATTTTAGGAACCGAAATGACTTCAAGTGGGAAGTCTCAAGCCTTGCCAGCAATGAGTCACACATGCAGTGTTTGTAACACTTTATTTCTGCAATGACATTTCAAATTAAAAACACTACCTGTGAAATGCAACGTGATCCTGTTTTTTAACAATATGTAGCATATGTATTTTAAGTGGGAAGACAAAAACAAACGGATAGGCCAAGGTAGGTTAATTCTGCTAATTCAACTGCCTGTTCTCTTCAGAGTGTGAAGGATAATCTGCAAGTTTAATTCTGTTATTCAAGGAAGATGTTAAATGTATATAAAGTATCAGAATGTCATTTATTTTCCCAATCATTCCAAATAACTGTATAACCAAATGGACAGGTCTCCCGGGATGGCGGCATCGATGCTTCGGACAGGGACAGCCCCGGGGTGAGCTGGACGATGAGGTCACCCTTCAGCCCCGTGGGACGCTTGTGGGTGCCGGGCTCTCTTGTCTGTGGACGTCCGTAGCCTCGCCGATGAGTCATGCCAGGGGCCTGCTATGGGGGAAACGTTGTGAGCGAGACAAACGTGGGCCTTATTCCTATGGAGCTGTCAGCTCCCATTCTGCTGGCTGGTCAGATGGCAGACACAGAAACAGTGGGGGTGATTCCAGGCAGAGGCAATGGTCGGCAGGAAACCAGGCTGGTGACGTGCCTGATGGGTGGGTGGGTGGGATTTGGCTTAGAGCAGGCCCCCGGAAAAGGCCCCACTGGGCAGCAGCCGTAATGCTGACCACTGCACAGCAAAAAGGGGACAGTGGGAGAGAGGAGGACAGAGCAGAGCATAGGAACAGAGGGGCCTTGGTCCCCAGCGACATGGGGCTTGGAGAGGAGTTTGGGTTTTACTGTAGATACAGTGGGAAACCACTGGGGGGGGATAGGGAGCGGGGAGTCCTGATGGGGTGGCGATGCCTGGTCTGCACTCCTCGCTGGGGTCCATTGCACGGATTGCCTAATGTACAGAGAATTTCAGGGCGCATCTCCTCATCCACGTGCCCACATTTACCCACAGAAAACGCATGTTCTTAAAGAAATCAAGAAATCAGGTAGCCTTCTACATGAATGCGGGGCAAGCCTTCTCTTCATGAGGTATTTCCCACTGTTGAGAGATGTTCAAGGGGCACTCCCGGGCGAAGACCTTGACCTGAGCAATCCCCCCTGCTGGTCCTTCTAAAGCCCTCCTTCCGCACCCTGTGACCGTCTCCTCTGCAATTCCGGCGTCATCCACGAGGCGGCTTGCGGCTGGTCTTGCCCACAGTGGATTTGTCCCCCTTTCCCACAGGGCTAAGTTGGGAGGGTGGAGGGAGCGGGGCAGTGCTGGGCACAAGGAGGCTGGGCTCCGGGAGGGGACTGGCCACTCCAGGGACAGAGCCCCCGTGGCGCAGGGCCCGTAGCTGGGAAAGGGTCAGGTTGAAGCGTGGGCTTTTCTCATTCAGACCTCTTAAACTAGCAAATAAAAGAGAAAAAAAATAAATAACAGGCAGCAGGAAAGCAGAAAATAGGAGAACACCTTTCTTGAATCCAGGTTTACATGTACCTCCTAGGAAAAGATGTGTCCTTCCTGGGGATAAGGGACACTGAAAAACCGGATCATGGTGCTGAATATCCGCTTCTACGGAAATACAACGCTGTTTTAATTTGTCATAATCAGGCTTATTCCAGAATTTCTGTTACTGGTTCAATACATAGCTGAATCCAAGAATAGGTCCAGAGGCCAGAATGTCTGTTTGATTGTGGTGTGTTACCTATATTTCTTACTGTGGTTTAAACACAACGTCCCCAGTACTCCAGGAGTAAAGGAAAATCCTGTAATTCCTGGATTTTCCAGTGATTTCAGCCGTTAACTGGGTCAGGTAAAACTTAAAAACAAGAACAAAAATGAAGATGAAGGGAAGACGTTGGAGCAAAAGGAAGACCAATTGAGTGAATTTTGTCGTTTGCAGAAACACGCTGCTTTTGGAAGCAGAAGTCAGCGGGTCCCCAGGGGTGGCCCAGAGTAGCCGTAGCAGCCCCTGGAACCCACTAGAAATGTAGATTCTCAGGCCCACCCTGGACCCCTGGGATTAGAAACTCCAGGGCTTGTGTGTTTCAACAAGGAGGTTTTTTCTCCCCCCCCTCTGAGTAGCCACCTGTGTTCTCCCTACTCTAGATTGGCCTGAGACCCAGGCCCTATGTGGACTTCTCCTACCCATTCTTTTCTTTTTTAACATAAAATTTCGTTACAAAATAAATCTTAAATGCAAAAGACAGTAGTCAATGCATGTGTAAAATTAAAAGGAGGATGCTGAAACCAACCCCCGATCAGGAACTAGAATATTACCAGCACTTTGGGCTTCCTGATGCATCTGTTTTCTGAGACAGAGGCCATGGGAAAGGGAGGTGCTGGTGGTTTTTCATGTCTCTTCGGTTTCATTACTTTAGGGTCCATAGTATTAGTTAGACCGTCTCCAGGACGCACCGTAACTTTAGTGTAATGCGTAACTTCCAGTTTGTGTTCTCCCGTCCAGTGTCCTCATCCTCCATAATGTTCTAGATGAGTCAGTTCCTTAAAAACATTTAATTTTTGTCAACTTCACAGTCCACATGACTGGTTAGTTTTGAGGCTGGAACATACCAGTTTTAATTACCCACAGCTTCTAATTTTTGCGGTAATTCATAATGTCCTCATGAAAATTCTATGATTCAGTCCTTCCTTCCTTCCTTTTTTTTTTTTTTTTTTTGTAGAAATGGCTGGTGCTCAGGCAAAGACTGATTAAACTAGCTACACAGGCATTAAAAGTTAATGCCTTTTTTTCATTTTTACCCACATATCAGGAGTTACCATGGTTACTGAGAAGGGTCCAGGTAGTGCCAACTTGCAGATGTCCTGTGTTTTCCCTGGCTCCGTCTCTCACTTACCGCACCATCGCGGGAACTAATTTTCAGGGAAAGTGTTGGTTTTTTTTTTTTTTCTATCCTCGATTAATCTGGGGAGCTCGTTATGTCTTACTGCACACCCTTGGCTCGCACACCCCGTCTCCCGTTTCAGCCGCTGCGGGGCAGACAGAGGCGGCCGGCGCAGACAGCCTGCAAGAATGGCACTCCTTCTGTCCGCTCACCTGCATATCTGTTTACTTTTCATCCATAATCGTTTCGTTTCCACCGTGGAATGGGACCACCTCCTCCGCGATCTCGGCCCGGGGGGTCTTAGGATCACGCCGGTTGCGAGCAACAGAAACCGACTGGAGAAAAGGGTGTTTCAGGCTGCCACGGGCCTCGATGCCCCTGGAACAGTGGACGTGAGCTTCTCTTTGTGGTTTCCTGTCATTCTTTCTGTTCTTGTGGTGGCGGTAACACGTACATGACATAAAATGTACTGTTTTTACCATTTAAGTGCCCAGTTCTGTGGCATTAAGAACCTTCACGTTCTTCCACCACCACCACCATCGTCCGTGTCCAGAACTTTCTCACCTTAGTGGCCACTAAGTGACAACGGCCCACTGGCCCTCCCCTGGCCCCCAGGGACCGCAATTCTACTCTCAGTCTCTACGAATTTGACTACTCTAGGCACTTCACACGAGTGGGATCATATAACCTCTGTCCTTGTGTGACTGGTGTATCTCACTCAGCATCATGTCCTCAAGGTCCATCCATGTCATAGCAGGTGTCAGAATGTCCTTCCTTTTTAAGGATGAGTAACATCCCACAGAATGGATGGACCACAAGGTGTTTATCCATTCATCCAAGGATGGACACTTGGGCTGCTTCCGCCGTTGGGCGGTCGTGAATGGTGCGGCTATGAACATGGGTGTGCAAACACCTGTTTGAGTCCCTGCCTTCAATTCTTTTGGGAATATACCCATAAGTGGAATTGCTGGACCGTAGGGAAATTCTATGTTTGATTTTTTTGAGGAATCATTGTACTGTTCTCTGCAGCATCTGCGCCATTTTACATTCCCACCAACAGTGCACAAGGGTTCTGTTTTCTTCCACATTTTTGCCAATACTTGTTGTTTTCTGTTTCTGGGGGGGGGGCGGTTTTGAGGGTTTTTTTGAGAGCAGCCATCCTAATGGGTGTGACGTGTTTTCTCACTGTGATTTTGATTTGTATTTCCCTGATGAAGAGTGATGTTGAGCATCTTTTCATGTGCTTATTAGCTGTTTGTGAATCTTCTTTGGAGGTATCTATTCAAGTCCTTTGCTCATTTTTCAATTGAGTTGTTCGTTTTTTTTTTGTTGCTGACTCGTGGGAATTCTTACATTTAAGCCTTTGGTCAATTTCAACACCATTAGTTGAAAAGACTGTCCTTTTCCTGTGATTCTTGTCTTCTTTGAAGTTCAGCTTCCTCTGCATCGTGGGTCCACCTGACAGAAATAGGGCTCCTGAGGGTACATATTGCGGGTCTAGTCAACTGGACAGAGACTCCCAATTCTTTGTCGTTCCAGTTCCAAATGATGATTCCTTCATGGACCTGACTTAGTAGCCAGAGGGCTGGGATCACTTGACTAATGAGGACTCATGGCTGAAACCATTCATCCCACGAGTATTTCTGAAGCACATCCCAGGGAACTTGTCCTGTTCTAGGCACAGAGGTAGAGCAGTGAGCAAAGCGATGTCCCTGCCCTCGGGGGCATTCACTCTAACAGTCACAGGAATAAAGAAGAGAGGGTAACCTCCAAGAATAGGATCTGAAAGACCCCCTGCAAACAACTCTCTGTACTAAACAATATGCCACATATATGCATGCAAAGAACCCTTAGTAGAAACTGTCACATTCTCATGATAATTTTCTAAAAGAGGATTTGTTTGATAGATAAATTAATTCAGGTTATATTTTAATAATAAAAAAATTACACCTGGGTGGCTCAATTGGCTGGGCAACTGACTCTTGATTTTGGCTCAGGTGATCTCAGGGTCGGGGGTCAAGTTTTGCATCGGGCTCCGCACTCGGCATGGAGTCTCCTTGTCCCTCTGCTTCTGCTCCTCTCCCACTCCCACTCTCTCTCTCTCTTTCTCAAATAAATAAACAAACAAATCTTTTTTTTTTTAAATGGAGTCTCTCTCTTTTTTTTTTAAAGATTTTATTTATTTATTTGACAGAGAGAGACACAGCGAGAGAGGGAACACAAGCAGGGGGAGGGGGAGAGGGAGAAGCAGGCTTCCCGCGGAGCAGGGGGCCCGATGCGGGGCTCGATCCCAGGACCCTGGGACCATAACCTGAGCCGAAGGCAGACGCTTAACCGACTGAGCCACCCAGGCGCCCCTAAACAAAATCTTTTTTTAAAAAGTTACATAAACACTTTTCTAAGTGAGAACAGCTTTTACAAACCAGGATAAAAGAATTTAATGATGAAGGCACCTGGGTGGCTCAGTCAGTTAAGCATCTGCTTTTGGCTCAGGTCATGATCCCAGGGTCCTGGGATCGAGTCCCGCATTGGGCTCCTTGCTCAGCGGGGAGCCTGCTTCTCCCTCTGCCTCTGCCTGCCGCTCCCCCTGCTTGTACTCTCTCTCTCTTTCTCTCTCTGTGTCAAATAAATAAATAAAATCTTAAAAAAAAAAAAAAAGAATTTAAAGATGAGCAAAACGGTCAGGTACCAGAGAACAATTAATTTTGAGAGAAGTCAATTTTGGCTGGAGCAAAGTCAAAGACAAGAGCATTTTGGTAGGACTCTGGGTAATTCATGGGTCCTTGAAAGGCAAGGAGCAGGTGATCAGTCCTGCCTGGGACAGAGAGCAGCGAGAGGGCGGGGGGTTGGGGTGGGTGGTGTGTTTGGGGTGCCATCTTTGTCCGAGACAGCCTTGAAGGATCCCCAGGATGGCTCACAGGTCCCCCAGGGAACACTGCTTCCCTAAAGACACGGTGCTCTTATGAGCTCGGTGTGTCAGAGGGCTGGTCACATGTCCGATGACGCTGTATCATACATGAAGCACGAGGGCTGGAACAGTGGTCTGTGCTTTCAGATCTGGGTGGGGATTCCGGTGCCACCACGGTAGATGACCTTAGATGAATTATTTCCTTTTTCTGAGTCTTGGTTTCCTTGCCTGTGAAATGGACACGAGAGTCAATGTCCTAAGGTTACAAGGGGGTGTTTCATTTTTCCTTCAAAAATACTAATCATTGTCAACTCCCACTTCGATAATCATAAGCAATGCTAACCATTTATCTTGCTCCCAAATAAAGAGCCAGGCAGGACGTGGCCATCCTTGCTCCGTGCAGGGTCGGCTGGGGCCAAGTGGCTGGGGACACTCACAGGGTTGGTACCGTGCTGCTGGCTGTGGGGTGGGCAATAGATTATGGCTCATTCACATGCTGAAACCCTAGGTGGCCATGAAATCTGGTACTACAAAAGAAGATTCAACATCCTGAAGAGCTGTGAAGTGGAAACACTCAGCTTATAGAATGGTAGGCTTCATATAATTGTACTTTACTTAGAAGTGTGTGGTGTAGATGTGGGGTGGGGGGTGGGGGTGTAGACAGAAGGATGGACAGATATAAACCAACATTTAAATATAGTTAATATGGGGGCGCCTGGGTGGCTCAGTCGTTAAGTGTCTGCCTTCGGCTCAGGTCATGATCCCAGGGTCCTGGGATCGAGCCCCGCATCGGGCTCCCTGCTCTGCGGGAAGCCTGCTTCTCCCTCTCCCGCTCCCCCTGCTTGTGTTCCCTCTATCACTGTGTCTCTTTGTCAAATAAATAAAAACCTTTAAAAATATATATAGTTAATATGTATTTTCTATTTTTTTTAAAGATTTTATTTACTTATTTGAGAGAGAGAGAATGAGAGACAGAGAGCGTGAGAGGCAGGAGGGTCAGAGGGAGAAGCAGACTCCCTGCCGAGCAGGGAGCCCGATGCGGGACTCGATCCTGGGACTCCAGGATCATGACCTGAGCCGAAGGCAGTCGCTTAACCAACTGAGCCACCCAGGCGCCCTGTATTTTCTATTTTTTAAAAAGATTTTATTTATTTATTTGAGAGAGGGAGAGAGAGAGCACAAGCAGAGGGGAGGGGCAGAGGGAGAAGGACAAGCAGACACCTCGCTGAGCAGGGAGTCCGACGCAGGACTCCATCCCAGGACCCTGAGATCATGACCTGAACCAAAGGCAGACACTTAACCCACTGAGCTGCCCAGGCGCCCCGTATTTTCTATTTTTGCTTACCTTTATATCCCTTTATATATGTTCTAAATACTGTTTTTTAAATAAGGCTATAGCCAATCCTGAGAACCATCCCTGTGTTGACATCTCTTGACCTTACAAAGCATTTGCCCCCGGCAAGGGCATCTGCCTGGAGGATTCACCACTTCCCACATGTTCAGAGCCTCCCTCACGGTCTGTAGTAACACACTCGATATCCCAGTTGATCTGCAGGAAGACCCAACCCTGCACTTTTCTTCCTTGCGAGCAACATGGCTAAGTACGAGTCTTGGTCCTTGGGGATGCTCGGCTCTGCTAGGAGAAGCCCTAGCTCCTCGTCCACCACCATCAGGGGCTCTTCCCACTTCCCGCCTCCCAGCTAGCCCAGCATCTAGCTTGGCTGGAAGTCCCAGATGACCGTGGGACCCAAACCCCCACCTGCCTCCTCTGCTGGGGCTGTCACCTTGGCCCACCGCACACTGGGAGCATTCAAGGACAGCCAGCAGGCTGTGCTCGGGCCGGCCGAGAGTCGGGAGGGAAACTAACATTCACTGTCCTGCTGGGGAGACAGTGTGGGGTCCTCGTGTGTTCTATCCACCCAGAAAGAGAGGGGAGCCCCCTCCTCGAAGCTGGGGGTGAGTGCTGGGTTCCTGGGGCCCCAGGAAGAGGGGGAGAGGGATCACAGGATTACAGGAGCATCTGGGTCCCATGGGCTAAAGTCAGGGGTCCCAGGCTGCGTGCCTTCTTGGGAGCCCTGGGGAGAATCTGAACCCCTGCCTCTTCCCTCTTCTAGAGGCCCCCTGCGCTCTTTGGCTCTGACCTCCTCCCTCCGTCTCCAAAGCCAGCGCGGCAAATCCTCCTCACATCCCGCCCTCCTCCATCCTCGCATCCCTCTCTCTGTGGGAAGTGCTCTCCTCTTTCATGGACTCCTGTAGCTAGACTGGCCCCAGCTGGGTATCCCAGGATACTCTCCCCATCTCAAGGTCTGGGCCCGCAACCACACTTTTCAGGTGAGGTAACAGGCACAGGTCTAGGGACTGCAGTGGGGGCATCCTTAGGGGTGGGAAAGACACGGCCTGGCCCGGGATGTCCTGGACTTGGGTCCAGCTCTGGCACAAGATGGGACCTCAGGCCAAGGCAATGAATTGGCTCACCTCCCTTCCCTTAGTGGTCAGGTGATTGTAGAGGTTACGTCATGGGGACGTCAGGCGAGTCAGCAGTCTGAGTCAGCCGAAACGCCGTGAGTTCCAGAAGATCACGTGCATAACCTCACTTTGGCAGACTCATGAACGCTGTGTTTAAGGTAAGGGACTTCAGTCCTGTGTCCAGTCCGTTACCTCCCCAGATGGCCAGCGCTTGGGGAGCTGGGGTCCACCCACAGGGCCCGGCCACAGTTCTAACTGGACACCCCGATGAATGGAAACTGAAAACGTCCCCACCCCGCTGGGCGAGTCCTGAGGCTCCTCCCATGGCTCTCGGGTGCCCCCCACCCCGCATCTGCCCCAGTGGATACATTGTCATCTGCTTCCTGATGGACACCACTAACGGAGGATGTTGGCTTTGTCTCTGAGACCTCCCCCTCCCTGGGAATCCCCGTGCAGGCTGATAAGAGGGCACATACCTCGGTGCTCATGGTGGTGGGGCGCGGCAGGGCGTCGGGGCAGAGGGCACGCTGATCTTGAGGAGGGTGGACCATGAAAATGGCATTGGGGCGTGCTCAGAAATACATGGATAGCGCTAAAAAACCATGGTGTCGAAGGCGGAAAACCCGAGGGAGAGGGTACAGAACCTTTCATGCAACCCTCCAACACACACACACACACACAGCACAACACTGCAATGGACGACCTCGTGGGAGCCTGATGGGCACCACCACAAGAGGGAGTGGGGAATGGAGGGCGAGGGGCCAAAGGGGACAGCAGACAAGAGGGCCATCTTGCACACGACTGGTGCTAATTATGTTCTACAAATGAGAGTGTGTGATCAACTCAACTCACTTTATGTAAGATGAAAAATAGCATTTTGTTGCGGTCCGCTAGCTTGTGACCGCTGCTGGACGGCGGACCGCCCAGCACAAAATACCTGAGTGGGGGGGTCTCGAGAAACCTCTCTCCCGATAACGTTATCTCATTCGTGTTTTACGAAGCCTCGATTTTGCCCAAAGAACCTGGAATTTATTCCTCCACTCTGTGTTATGGCACAGCATGTGTTACCATGGTTTCTTAAAACAAAATTTCAATTAGCAGATGGGGCTACTGAGAGGGAAGTGTCTTCCTGGTGGAGAAATTTGGAGCAGCATTCAGGCTAAAATAAACACATTTCAAAACGCCTGCTATTTAGAATGACCGTGAATGACTGCCAACAGTACGGTGGTACATTAATCATTGTGTTAAACATTCTTGATTGATATATGTATCGTGAAGATTAGCAAACTCAGTACCAACGTTTAGTTTACGATATTTTTTAAAATTTTATCGGTAATATTTTTAAACCTGGAGAATGTTGGACAGAGGTAGATGAAATACGGAATTAGAATTCACTGTGGGTGAGCATCAACCATGGGAATGTTTTGAAAATGTTGAAATAAACCAATGGAGATCATCGAAATCATCACCAGAATTTAAATGATGCCGAGTATCTGAAACAGCGGGACCTGACAAGGTGACGTGTGAAGTCAGGGTTTGTCACGACTGACAGTCCATTCTTGTGGGAGGGGAGCATGGGGGGCTCGTGGCTCAGAGTGACCAGCATCCCTTGCAGCTCCAGGGGGTCCCAGGCCTCAGGCTCTGTTCACAGTCTTGGAGACTTCCTTAGGATGCAGCAACCTGCACGCCTTGCTGTCCTTAGTCATTTCTCCTTCTTGCTTTCTGGAATATGGGTGGATTCATGCGTGAGCGAAATCAGCCTCTCCCCGGGAAGTGGGGGGAGGCAAACACGTCTGGAGTCTGTCGCCTGCGAGAAGCTTCATCCCATGACGAGGGTTCTTCCACAGATGTAGGTTTGCGACGTGAAAGGAGCAGCTGGTGGGCCCCGCAGGTCCTCACAGACACCTACACTTCCCTTACCACTGACACTCAGGACACATGGTTGGCGCCACCCTCTGTCCTCCCACCTTCCCGGGACACCTGGATGGAGCTTCGGGGCGAGGCACCAAGAGCCTGCAAGAAGCCGCGAGCTCCTATTTCACATAGCTGTGTTGGGGGTCAGGAACAATCCATTTAGAAAAGCCCCTTGCACATCCCACCTTGTTCTGTGACTCAGCAGAGCCTCTCTTTTGCTGCAACACTGCAGGCGGGCTTAACGCCTCCCAAACCAAGCGCACGGACGCCTGCAGACGGTCCTCGGCGGTGAGGCGAGCCGGAAATCAGGCGCCGCTCTGTCTGAGACGTCCCCTCCCACATCATGCCCCCCACTGAGCCCACTCTCTTTGCTCCATTTCTGGGTCACACCCTGCTCTGCAGCCTGGGGCACTCACCTCCTGCCCAGTCCTCTAGTCCTCTCTGTCTCTTGGTCTGTCTCCACACAGAGCATGGAGACCACATCACTCCCCTGCCAAAAGCCTTCAGAGGCTTCCACAGAGGAATAAGACGCAGAACCTCCCAAGTCCAAGAAAGGTTTGCCATGGCTCCCCTACTGGCCTACTCTCCCCCTCCTCTCTGCTCTCCAGCCACTTGGCCTCTTTCAGTTCTTCCCAGGCTCCCGGCCCCTCTGGCCACAGGGCCTTTGCACATGCAGCTCCCTCTTCCAGGCGCTTCAGGCGCTTCAGAGCTCAACTCCTACATCACCTCTTCAGGGCACCTTCACTGTCCCTCCAGACAAGGTACGGTCCCAGCGTTAATTTGCTTTCAGGGAGGGGTTATTCTGTCTGTGCTCATCATTTTGTTCCCAGTCTGAGACGTGAAGTGACGCCCGTTACTACACTTGTCATCCTCCTGCTCATTTGCAGTGTCAGGGAGCGAGATGGGGACAGGGATAGCTTAACTGGGCAACTCCAGGCCTCCACTGCCCCAGCTCGTCACACTTGTGCAGATACAATGTGATACATCGGCAGGTATCCCCATATTCTTACAATAAAGATCTCTGCTTTACACCAGGTCTTCCTACATGTAAATACAGGGAGGAGTCATTGGAAACGCGCACAGTTACTGAGTGCAACTTGAACAATGTCTCCCTGCCCCATTTTGGGAGCACAGGTGGGTAGTGCTGCGGAAGTGTGACGTATTTGCTGGTCTAGGAGAGGGCAGCTCCCGCCAGACCAAGCACCTCTGGAGACCAGGCCCCTTTGCTTTTCCTCTGATTTCTGGTGTCAGCCCGGAACCACCCCATGTCACATATGCATCAGGTATTTTAGAATCACTGGAGTGATTGAAAGAAGTAGGCTATGAATTCATGTTTGTCCATCCATCCATCCATCCATCCTTCCATCTGTCATCTGTGTGTCTGTCCCTCTGTCTCCCTCTGTTGTGCTTCTATCTCTCCCTCTCTGTCCCCCTGTCTGTCTCTGTCTCTCTGTCCTCCTTGCCCATCTCCCTGTCCCCTGCCTGGGTCTGTACTGAAGTGTGTCGCACGCACGAAGCGGCTCCCGGCACCTTCCAAGGTGAGCCTCCCCGCCCGCAGCGCTGGATGAAGGACTGGAGCTTGAGCGGCCGGGACCCTTGGCCTCTTTTCTGTTGCTAATCCTCTGATGGCACCGGGGTCATGTTCGCCTGTGATGAATTTTGTGCGTGCTTTCTGAGGGTCTCAAATCTGGCTTCCATCCGGCGCCGACTGGATGTGGGGAGGGTGCCCAGCTGACCCGTTCGCCTGGGACTGGGGACACCAGGGACCGACCGGGCTCCTGGTGTGACGCCTGCATGGTCCTCGGCACCCGGACCTGTTACTTGCTGAGGCTTGGGCCCGTGGGCCTGCGCTCACGTGTGAGGAAAGAAATGCCCGAGGGCACGGGTGAGCCATGGGGAGCGTGTGCGAGCAAGTGTGTCCCCGACGCTCTGGCTGTTCTGCCCTCAGTCTCAGCTCGCTGACAGCGTGGGCTCTAGGCTCTGACACGGGTCTGTGTGGATTCGGCGTTTCGGGGAAGCACCTGTGTGGGGTGATGGGCCTCGCCTGACAGGGGGGCCACCTGTGGGCTGACCCTGAGCTTGAACTGGTGCTGACCCTGAACCTGAACTTGGCCCCCCACTGCAGGGACCTCAGCGGCCGCCCTCCCAGGGCATTTCGGGGGAGGGCTTCGGGAGCTGGATGGTATTTTCTGTCCTGGGAAAAGGGTTTTGCTGACGAAGGTGCCGTGGGCCTCAGACTTGTCAGGAGCGTCCCTGCACTATTCCGCAGACACTTTTCTTCTTCTGAAAACAGGAAGCAAATTCCGAACAACCGAGGAGGGTAAGAAATGGAAGCGAGTGGTGCAAAGAATGGAAAGCAGCTTCCAAATGAGGAAGATTTAAAACATTTAAAGGAGAAGTAACACAAAGCAAAAGCAAACACAAGCTTTTTCCTGGTGGAATCTGTCACCAACAATCGTTTCTCGAGCTTTTTGTCACCGCATCGCTGGAAGCGATTCGACATATTGAACTGCTTCCCGCAAGAGTGTTTGGGGGTGTCACAACACAGACACACAGACACGGTGGTAAGGGAGAAATGTGGGGGACACGCAGGGGGCGGCGCCTTCGGGGATCACATGGTCACAGCCATCCGTCACAGACCCCGGCCAGGTGGGCAGTGAAGCCGGGGGACTGGGACGGGGAAGGCGTGCGGCCCCCAGAGCAAACATCTGTTTCAAAACTGAGCTGTGACAGGACACTCGCGGTGGGGGTTGAGGGCTGATGGGTCGCCGCGTGTCATCGGGTCCAGTCTGCTGGCGGGGAACCGCAGGGTGACTGCTCCTGATCCTCCCAGGAGCCTAGGAGGCCCGGGAGGCTCCAGTGCCCTCTGCACCAGGACGGGCAGGATCCTGGCTGGGGAAGGGAAATAGCTCACCTACCCACCAATCCGTCCGCACGTCTAAGGGCGGCTGAAGTAACGTTGGCCCCAGGGCCCACAATCCCCATGCTGCCTTCTTGCAACCAGGCCATGAATCGGGCCCCTCGAGGGTCTGTTAGCTCTTGCAGACAAGGAGGCCACAGAGCCAGTGTAATTCAGGGTACCCAGCAGAGTTCCGGGGAGAACAATGAGCCTGCTGCCACATGGCACGGAACAGCATGGCCCGGAGAGTCCCCAATGGTCCCAGACCCTGCCCCAGAGCCCTCAGTACCAGGGCGCAGCCCCAAACTGCCTGGGGACCTCCCCAGACGTGCTACCCTTCCTTCCCTTGGTCACATCCATGCTCTAGAGAGGGACGGCGGGCAAAGTGTGAGCCACGGGGGCTCCTAGTAACTGAGTCGGCCCGGGCTGCCATCCACCAGGTCGTGTTTCTGTCGCTACACTCAAGAGTATGCCCACGAGTGCTGGCTCCACGCGGGTCCTTTCTGGGCAAGAGAGGCACCTTTGCTGCACTCGGAAAGAAGATGGGGAATGGTGTGCCCCCGTGCACCCCCATGTCCTAGCACATCGATCCCTGCAGCCTGTTTCAGGGAGGCCTTCTAGAAAAACTACAGGGAGAATCTTAATAGAAATGAAGCCTCCTGCCCAAATGCAGCAGAAATATGTGCTATTGAAGCAAGGAAAAATTTTATTCTAATTCCAAGACACTTTCTTAACCTCTGCCGATTATAAGTCTTCACCATCCTCATAATAGATGACCCTAATACTACACAATCCTAGTGATTCAGTTGTCATCAAAGCATCGTATAAAACTGTAGTTTCGCTCGTGTCTGGATACTCCAGGATTTATCTGTTCTGGGAGAAGTCCCAGGCGACGACGATGCCATCATAGTGAAGTACAATTTCAATGTGATGGACTTTGTGTCCTCACTGGGGTGGGCGCACCTGCTGACCTTCCTTCCCGGTGATACTGGGCAGGGGGCGTCAGTCGCCGGTCCCCCTCTCCCCACTGGGATGCAGCCTGAGACCAGGCTGGCAGGGACAGGGGGAGACAGGGTTCCAGTCTTCTCTCTGGACGTTGTTACTGTAAACAGCACCAGCCTAGAGGTGTCGCTGGCCGTCTCTGCTCTCAGCTGGAGGCAGCAGGTGGGCGAACCCGAGACAGATGTGACAGGGAGGCTGGCAGACCCAGGCGGAGTGGGTCCATCCTGACGTCCTGTGTGAAGCCCTGGGTCAGTTAAGGACCTTCACAGCACTGTGTAGCCGTCAGCACGTCCATCCCCAGAACTTTCCCGTCTTCCCAAACTGAAACTCTGTCCCCGATAAACACTAACTCCCGGACCCTCCTCCACCATCCTCTGGAATCCACCGTTCCACTTTCTGTCTCGATGAATCTGATGACTCTAGGGACCTCATACAAGTGGACTTATAGGACTTGTCCCTTTGTGTCTGGCTTATTTCACGGAGCATCATGTCCTCAAGGTTCATCCATGCTGTAGCAGGTGTCAGAATTCTCTTGCCTTTTAAGGCTGCATAGTATTTCATTGTATGTGTATACCATACTTAATGTATCCAGCCATCTATTGATGAGCACTGTGAATCATCCTTTAGGCTATTGTGAATAATGCTGCTCCAAACATGGGAGTATTACTAAACGTTTCATTTTAAGATAATTGTATATTCACATACGGTTGTGAGAAATAATAGAGCGAGATCCCACACACCCTCTACCGGGTTCCTTCCAATGGACACTTGCGGGGGCTTTACTGGGTGCCAGGCAGCATCCTGAGCGCTTTGTGTGACTGACTCCCACTAACTCAGAACATAGGAAACTGAGGCAGGGAGGAGCTGAGGGACCGGGCAGGATCACTCAGCTAGCAAGGGGCAGAGCTGGGATCTGAGGTGGTCTGACACCAGAGTCCAAGCTCTTCTCTGCAAGACCCGAGCTTGGCAAACTGCTGCGGTAAAGGGCCAGAGAGGGCATCTGTTGGGTCTCTGTCCAACCATTCAACTCTGCTGTCATGGTGCCAAACAGACAGTATGCGCATGAGGGCGGAGCTGTGTTCCAATAAGCCTCTACCAGGACCGGGCAGGTGACTGCGTTTGGCCCGTGGGCTGCAGTTCGCCAGCCCCTGTATGGAACTCTACTGCGCCGGCGCCCCTCCTGCATGCGTGGGAGGGTAAGGAAAGCTGAGCACGTGTCCAACCACAGGGGAGGACACGCCCTGGAGGATCTGCGTCAGGAACGCCACCCTCCTGACGGCAATGTGGCATGGTGCAGCGTGCGGCTGCCAGGAACTCTTCTGTGATCTTGTAACAGAAGTCTCGAACGACATGCCCGATAAGTGAGCGTGCAAACCTTGTGTTTCCATGGAAGGAAGACGCCGGGGGGGAATTTGCCTTTTATGCTCGTGCCTTGCGAGCAGTCTGCTGGGAGCAAGCCAAGCACTGTGACCCCCCACCCCACCAAAGGTGGCCAGGGAGCAGCCCCCTGCCTTTGTCTTCAGCACCCCTGGAGAGTCTGTGTGACCAGGTGAAAGTGCCCTTCCACCCAGGTGCCATGTGACCCGGGGGCACTTACTTTATTTCAGATGTGCAGTACAAGCAATGTGTGAGTGAACGAGCCGCACTACGTCAGAGCTGCTAAAAAGGTGCATGAAGTGGAAAAGCACTATGCGTGCACTGCCCACTTCCCGGGAAGGGCACGGAGGGATGCAAGCCCATCACACCTTCAGAAGGGGGCTCTGCCCACACATCTCCCAGCCCGCTTTGCTCAGTGACATGAGCAGTGACGTTTCAAGAAGATAAAGGCGCACTAATGAAAAGAAAAAGGCAGCCAGGTCTCAGTGAAATATGGCCTTAATTGCTGCCAGCGGGTGGTGCATATTGACAAGGCTTAGAAAAAGCAGCACAGACGTAAGAATGGGTACCCCCAGCCCCCGCATTTCTCCTTCTACCGAAATGTGATTAGCGTCCTAAAATCACCATGCATGTGTACATAGGTGCAATCCTGCTCTGAGCAGGCTAAACAGTCCAAATTTCTGGCCAGTAATTGCACTGCTTTGCAGGCTCAGGGTTTTTTTTTCTCCCTCTAATGAGAACATTAGTAAAACCATTTTCAACAATGCTTCAAAAAACTAAGACAAATTGTTTTGTCAATGTATATAAAAAACACAAGCCATGTAACAGTGTTAAAATACATTGCAACAAACAGCTTTCTGAATGATTTGTAGTTTTGAAAAAAACATTTTCAGTTTAAGCCTGAGGTTAGTGTGTGGTTTTGGAACAAAATAAGTGATATATTAAAAATAAGCATAATCCACATAAAATTCAGCCTGCGTAGGTAGACTATAAAAACCACGTGACTTCCGTTGCTTGGTCCTTTAATCTATGTTTAGGATTTGTCTCTACCAGGTGCAAATTTCCATTCTCTCCTCTTAATTTTTGTGGCCGTTTCCCCACACCTGCTCATTCACAAGTTGAGATGATTTAAAAATTCTTTATATCACACAAATCTTTTAAATAAGACAATAGATCATTTTCTAAAGTTTGGAGAGAAACATTTCGAAAGTAGGATATGGGAAAATGTTACACTGTAGCTACTCTCGTCTCCCACTATTCCCCTGGCCCTGCCTTCCCCAAATGGCCCATTTTCTTTGCAATCCACCTTTCTGTGTGCAGACACTTTTTCTTGCACATAATCAGGTCATTGTTAAAAACAGAGACAAAGATTTTACGAAATTATTTATTAAAAACAAAGTACAAATTCTTGACATCCAACACTTGCCTTTCTGGGATTGGTTCAAATTTTAATTAGAGTGCTTCTGGAAACTAACACTATGTGTGGAGATGTCGAGGCGTTTCCAGTCCTGCAGGAGCCGTGGCCCAGGGCTCTTAGCACCTGCACAGAGCAGAACCTAACTAGGAGGGGATGATTTGTCTGCCCCCTCCCAAGAAGATGCTTAAGTGAGATGTAAGGCAGGTCAGGGGAAATAATTTAAAGATCACCAGGCACAATAAAAGCGATGAAATGTAAGAACCTAGTCTACGAGTTGTTGGGGGTGCTAGCTTCTCCTTTGTCTTATTGTCCTGGTTCCAGCAACGTTTCACGCAGGGATATATGTACCCTGTGGCCTTTAGCAATATGGAAACCTAATACTCGACTAATTGAGAAGAATATTCGCATGATAGATGCAAACCAATACATTTCAAGTGCGTAGTGATCTCAAGAGCGAAACGAAGAATTGGATATCTAGTTACAGATTCAATGAAGAGAATGTAGATTCCGTACTGGGGACTCCATGCGCAGAGGGCTTTTTTTCACCTTGAAATTTCAGAGACGGTGGCAGGTGCTGATGTAGTCACTGAGAGGCTTAAAGCCTCGGGAATGGAGGCGGCTGGCAGGCAGGTGTTCCGGCTGCATAAGGCCCTGCAAAGTCTGTCTTCTGGAGAAGAAAAGGTGAGGAGGCGGGCAGCAGGGGTGGTCCTTGCCTCCGGATGCAGTCTTTAGCTGTGGTTTCTCTGGACATAAAGTGATGATATGCACAGGAGCCTGGATCTTCCTCAGGACAGAGCCACCATGTGCTGTCGGGTAGGTTGTTCACTGCACAAGGGCACCTGGCTGAAGGAGAGGTGGGTGGAGTTGGACTCTGTGTGCCTTGCCCTGCCCACCCAGAGAGCCAGGTTTTAGGAAGAGCCCTGGCCCAGGGTCCTAATGCCTCTGTCCCTGATCATGAATCTCACGGAGCTCCCTCTGGGCCCTCCTGTCTGCATTGCCTGAAGCTGGCTGTCGACCTCGCGCTCCTTACCCCATCCCGTCCCCATGCCATCGGCAGATAGGAAGGAAGCCGCGGCGGGAAGGTTGGAGATGAGAACAGAAGGGCCCACAGGGGGGACTGAGGGGGGAGGGGGGGGGGGGGGGGGGGGGGCAGGTGCTGCTCACCCTCCCCAGCTCTGAGTACATACTTACCTTGACGGTCCCCCTGCACGCACCGAGCACCACATCAGATGGTGCTCTGCTTCAGCACAAACTCAAAGTACAGAAACCCGTGAGGTGAGCCATGGTCTGTTAGGCACAGCTCTATTTTTAGCTGTTCTGTTGCTCCTTTTTCATTACTGAAGGTCCCAGCCTGCTGCTGTTGCCCGGTCTCTTCCGTCCGGGGCGCCGCTCCCCTGCTGTCGTTTTTGCTGACACGGAACATTTCGTGGGGTTGTGGGTCATCCTCGCACAAGGCCCCGTTAGGGTCCCTACCTGGCCTCTGTTGAGCTGCTCCTTTCCTGTTGGCCACAGAGTGGGCTTTCCTTGTTTTCGTCCCGGCCCCGCTGACGCCCTGAGCGCCCCGCCTGGCACACAGGGGAGAGAAACACAGATGCGCGGTGTTTTTAGAACCTGGATGATAGATTTCAATAATATGTCTACCATGTGTTGCCATTTAATGAGGTGCGTTTTTTTCCCCTGGAAAAACAACCTTTAAGAAGAGTGGATTTCTCTGCATGGCTTCCCCGGCTGACCCCTAGGCTTGAGGTGGGCCAGAGGGCAGGTCGGCGTGGCACCTGGAGCCCCTGGGAGTCCCTCCTGGTGGGCGCGGGGCTCTGGTTCTGGAAGCTGCGCTTCCCAGCTTCCCGACACTCTGATGGCATGTACGGGATAGGCTTTTCTCCTTTCAAGAAAAAGAGGCAGCAAGTGCATACACACACTTGCAGCTCCTTTATTTTTAACCTTTCCTTCTATTCTTAGCAGGTTTTGACTTTTACAGTAACAGCCTGTGTGTTGAGAGGTCAGATTTTGGTAACTTCCATTGGTTAGAAAGGCAGGGAACTGACTTAATTGGACTCAAACACTGTGAGAGATTTGGGGCCCGTCCAGCCAGGAGGAATATACCAGAAGGGGATTCACTGTGTTGACGGAAGGGAAGATCGTCCAAAAGTTAACTCAGAAAGGGTCACTTCACAGACCCAGAGAAAGGCCCGCAGGTCAGCAGGCTTCGGAGAGAAGCAGAGGCGAATGGCGGGTGAGGAGGAGGAAAGGTCCACTTTCAGGACCTCAGGGATGATGAGAGCCAGAGCTGAGCCGTGGGCTGGGTTAAGCAGGCATCAGGGAAGTCTCCCTGGCAACAGACCCCCTGATACTAAGAGTCTTAGGATTTGATAAACTCCAAGCAGATGAAATGAATGGTATCAGGAGAAGAGCATCCTGGTTCCAAGCCCCTCAGAAGGGGATGATGCAGGAAGCCTGGGGGAGACAGGACAGGGAGGTAGGGGACTCCCTGGTGCAGACCTGTAGGTGGAGGTGGTGGACTGGGGGGTTTGTGGTGCAGGTGGTGGGCTGGGGGGGTTTTGGGTGCAGGTGGTGGGTTGGGGGATGTTGTGTAGGTGGTGGGTGGAGAGTTCTGGAAGCCATCTTGGCTCACTTGTCTTGTGTTTCTTGCATTGAGGTGAGGGGGAACAGGCTGGGAGTCTGCCCACTCACATTGCATTCATGTCCCCTTGAGGCAAAAAGCCCCCCAGCAAGGTGGGACTGCATCCTCATTATGGATGTGGAGTCAGTCTGGGCAGGTCACTGCACATGACCGCCCAGACAGCCAGCAGCGGGACCAGGGCTCCTCCAGCCCCGTGGACCTGCCCGCCTCTGGACGGAGATGACCCAGAGAAGAGAGAAATAACGTGCCTAAACTCTCTTCAGTGTTCTGTGCTATAGGGGCAGCCCCTTGGTCTTTCTTTTGAGCCGTGGACTCAACATGCAGAGAAGTCCAGGCTGGTAACTGAGAGGGTCGCAGGCTGCGAGGATTGCAAAGGAGGAAGAGGGGCAGCAGCTGGAGACATCAGAGGGTTTTACTGTGTGTTCCCCATACTGTTACAGAAGACGGTTTCCCCCTTTATATATTTTAGAAAGATTTGCATCCTCAAAGATGAAGGACAAAGTAGGTGGGTCCATTATTCACACTGGAAACATTTCCCCCCGTTATATAGCTCTTTTTGGATACATGAAAAAAGAGTCCATTTTCTGCTGAAAATATGAGCGCCTACAGCAGTAAAGTTCCCAGGAACCTGTTAGGAATGTCCAGCTAGTGTGAGAATGTAGCCTTGTGCTTACAGAGGTGACGTCCTAGAGAGCGCTGTGCTGGAAGAGTAGAACACCCAATGTCACTTTTCTGCGATTCTATAACCATCCTACTCGATCCATGGGGTTAGTGCGGCCCTGGTCCCACCTGGGCAGAGTGCCCGCCCTCTGGCCACAGTGATTGGCTTAGAGTCTGGCCATCCCTCATACCGGACCAATCATCATCTTCTCTGGAAAGTAAACTGGGAAAACCCGTCATTCTTTCTGGAGGAAGATGGTTGAAAGGACCCCTTGAGTTAGGAGCCAAAGGAGAGAGTCTGCCCCAGAATAAGGGCAAGAACAGCAGGTTGAGAGAGAGAGAGAGAGGGAGATGGAGTAGTGGTATCATTTGAACACCTGGATCCAGCCTTGCCTGATGTTGGAAACACCCCACCTCTGAGGACTTCCCAGTCACCCGAGCCAACGCATTCCTCTATTTAAAAAAAAAAAAAAAAAAGTTAATTTGAATTGGGTTTCTGTCGCTTATAACTGAGCAACTCCTGATGAATATCGATAGTGTAAAACACAACCATTGTACCAGAGGGGGTGGGGTCTCAGCTGGGTTGCTCTTAAAGAGATTCCATTAGCAGACTAAACATACAATAAACCTTTCATGAAGACCCTATACTGCTCTTAAGAGCAGCGGGGCTGACTGGCTAGGGACACAATGGCTCTGACCGCTGGCTGACAGCAAGAGGGCCCCTGCCTGCAGAAGGGGTGCTGGGCACTGAACTGTGTCCTCAAAACTGTCTACCACATTTGCTTGGTGTGGAGCAGGTGTTGGCAAGCTTTCTCTGTGAGGGGCCAGATAGTGAGTATTGCAGGTGTCGCGGGCCACCTGGGCTGGTGTCGCTAGGAAAGCGGCCATGGGCAACACGTCAGCAAGTGGGCATGGCTGCGTTCCAATAAAACTTTATTTGTGGACAATGACATTTGGATTTAATTTGTATGTGTCATGAAATGGTATTCTTCTTTTGATTTTTCCCCCCTACTCATTTATTTTTATTTTTTTTTAAGATTTTATTTATTTATTTTGACAGAGAGAGACACAATGAGAGAGGGAACACAAGCAGGGGGAGTGGGAGAGGGAGAAGCAGGCTTCCCACTGAGCAAGGAGCCCGATGCAAGACTCGATCCCAGGACCCCGGGATCATGACCTGAGCCGAAGGCAGACGCCTAACGACTGAACCACCCAGGCGCCCCCCCCCCCAATCATTTAAAAACGTGAAAACCGTTCTGTGACATCAAGAAGAGCCCAAGGAGGGGCGCCTGGGTGGCTCAGTTGTTAAGCGTCTGCCTTCGGCTCGGGTCATGATCCCGGGGTCCTGGGATCAAGCCCCATGACGGGCTCCCTGCTCAGCGGGAAGCCTGCTTCTCCCTCTCCCACTCCCCCTGCTTGTGTTCCCTCTCTCACTGTGTCTCTCTCTGTCAAATAAATAAATAAATTCTTTAAAAAAAAAAAAAAGAAGAGCCCAAGGAGACACGACGACTAAACCGAATACAGCAGCCTGGATGGGGTCCTGGGACAGAAAAAGGACATTAGGGAAAAACTGAGGGAATCTGAATAAAGTGTGGACTTTGGTTAATAATAAAGTATCAATATCGGTTCATTAATTGTGACAAATATACCATGCTAATGTGAGATGTTAATAACAAGAGTGGTGTGGGGTGTATGGGGACTCCGCCTTGCCTTTGCAATTTCTTTTGTAAATCAAAAACTGTTTTAAAATATAACATTTATTAAAGAACAACATTTTTAGCTTATGGATATACAAGAACAGATGACGAGCTGATTTTGGCCTAAGAACTATAGCTTGTCAACTCCTGGTATAAAGAGTAAGATGGACTGCTCTGACAGTATGGTAGACCAGAAAGTCTTCTTGACTCTGTCAGTGAAAACAGCTAAAAGTAATGATTAATAATACAATATTGTTAAATCAATCAATGATCTGGAAACAAAATGTGGTTAATTTTATCTCAGCCTGATGAGGCTGTGGTATACAGGTGTTTGGTCAACCCCTACTCTAGATGCTGCTGTGAAGGTATTTTGCAGATAGGATTAACATTTACGGTTGGTTGACTGTGAGTAATGGACATTACCTTTGATCACGTGGGCCTCGTCCAATCAGTTGATGGCCTTAAGAGCGGAAACATTTCCTGCAAAAGAAGAATTCTGCCTCAAGACTGCAGTGTCAGCTCCTCTCTGAGTTGGCAGCATTCCCTACAGACTGCAGACTCACCAGCCCCCATGATTGCACGAGCCCGTTCCTTACAGTGTGTTTCTATGTATCTACCTAGCTAGATATATTGTATAGCTGTATATACATATCGTAGATGTATACCTCTTGGTTCGGGTGTTCTGGAGAACTCTGACTGATAACACAAAGTAAGGAATTGTAAGGACAAGAGGGAGTTGAAATGAGGACTCCAAAGAGGGAAGCTGGCTACTGAAACTCGCTCTCTCCCTGAGGGCGTTTGCTGGACCAGGTGTAAGGGCTAATAAGAGAGCCTCCCACGTGGAGCTGGGATCCTGAAAGTCTGCTCCATCAGCGCAGGGGCGGCGTGGGAATAAACCTTCCCGAGCACTTGGTGAATACAAAGAGAATGGCCGGCATTCCCTTAGATGAGGAAAAAACCTCCCCAAACATTTGAACTACAAGCCAGTGTTCACATAGACATTCAGCTTGAAGTCCTACTGGGATGACACGAAATGCCTGGAATTTATTTTTGACTGGGTCTCTAATTGACAGCACTCCCAGGCCACTTGTGGGAATAAACTCACATCCTTTCTGGAGAAACCTAAACCCTATCCCGAACATCAGAACACTCTCCTACTTGAAGTTAAGGAAAGAAGGGGAGCGGTCCTCAGCTAGAGCTCACGTAGAGAAAGAAAGAAGCTACCTTGGGTGGGACAGAAATAGGTCCCCGAAGTCCTCCAGTATTGGAATTTTTAGACACAGGATACAGAGTAACTACAATTAATACGTTTAAATAAAATAAAAGCAAGTTTGAAAACAGAATAATGAACAAGGAACTATAGAGTGACCAGCGCATCTTGACCTGCTAACTAACGTCAGCACCACTCGCCTCTCTCCGAGCACCAGCTGGAGCCGGAGGCCCGAGGTCCCGCACCCGCCCCGCGCACGGCAGCTCCGCGTGTGGACAGTCCCCGGCCGCGCTGAGTAAAACGGGGAACTGGAAATCTCTTCCTTTCACATGTGGAAGGGCCACGACTTAGAAGGGAGACACAGGCTGTTCCGTGTCGTGCGTACCTGGTTCTCTTCCCTCGTGAAGTCTGAGTTTATCAGGTTGGATGCACGTCCTGAGGTGACTTCTGAGTGGCACAGAGCACCCAGGGCACAGACGGAGCGCAGAGCGGGCTGACAAGGGATTCTCAGCTCCGCAGGCACACGTACCAGCCCCCAGGAGGAGCGGAGCGTCCCAGGACGGGGGCTCTCGCGCAGACTGGGATGCTTGGTCACCTGAGGGCCAAAGCCGCTCTTCTCCAAACCTTGCTTCCCTGCCATGTATGGAAGGTGTAGGCGTGGTCCGGGTGTGGGCTGAATGCTGTGTCCCCAAACCCACCCCCAGTGGGCTGGGTGTCTGCAGGGGACCTTTGCGGGATAATTAGGGTAAGATGAGGTCATGAGGCTGGGGCCACGATGGGGGAAGAGACACCAGAGCCTGCCCACCCCCCGGCTCCACCACGTGAGGACACGGCGAGGGGCCCTGTCTGCAAGCAGGATGAGCTCTCACCGGGTCCCCGCCACGCTGGCCTCCAATGAGAGATGAATGCCCATGTCCACGCTGACCGAGAGGTCCGGAAGTAGCTGGGAAAGGGGTTCCTATGGGACCTCAGGAGACCCCGTACTCACACCCTGCTGGTATGTCCCCAGCCACCCGGCCTTGCCCCGACCAGCATGGCTGCCTGTCCTGGGCTTCCCCAGTCCAGCCGGGGTGTGATTTGGCTGGTGCAGAGTGTTGCAGCTGGAGCCTGGTTAGCACACCGTCTGCTGCCCGAGGAAGCGGTGGGGACTTAGAGGCTGGGGTTCAGCACGGCCATTCCGAATGGGGGGTGCCAGGTGGCCTGGACCAGCTCCTGAGTTCTTCCAGTTGTGCCGGGCCCATGCTGCGTGAGGTTCTCAACCCCGTTTTAGCCAAGGACAGCCACCTTGGTGCCATCAGAAAGGTCCTCCTCGCATGCAGAGCTCAAGAGCTAAAGAAAAGGGAATCAAGAAACTTGGACCACTTCAAGGAATTATCACTTACAACAATAAAATTTACCCCCACAAATAAAACATTCAATCAAAATTGGCTTGATGGAAGATTCTGGATTCTGATCAGGATTCTGATGAAATGTTACAATCTGCCAGAATATAATTTCACAGACATTGAAAAGGAAACTTCAAAAATATTTTGATTTGCTTCATTTGGGGCTTTCTAAATATTTAATGTTTAAAATCTTTCAGATTATTGATTCAAAATGATGTTTATTTCCTACAACTTATGTTTGGTTTATATTTGGCGTTTATAAACATTCAACAAAACCAGTCTCATGTGGCACTGGTAATTGCTATTATTGTTTTTCCTTAGAATTCTGGGGTTTAAGTCACAGGAGGGTGGTGAAAAGGAAGGCCAATGTGATCCAGAGAGCACAGAAGCTCAGAGGCGACCCTAGGAAATATCTACTCTTCTCCCTCCCATGGGGACGGCCTCTAACACTTTCTGCTGAATTCATTGTGAGGATAGGAGGGAAATGGCCCTAAATTAAATCTCAATATTCCAGCCAGCCCCACCACTCAGGCTAACCGCATCTCAAAGTGCAGATAACTCGCTGATGCTCACGGGTCCCCCTTAGCAACTGGGTTGCCATGGAAACACATTGTCACTCGCTGAGAGGGAGCAAACAAGAGTTGGAGGAGTTTGCAGGAATTTCTCATTGAAATAATTACAGTAGTTCTCAGTGTGTTTAAGAAATGAATGCGCCGTGACTTTTTTTTTCATTTTCCTTTTCAAAGCATGTTTGTGACAAGTCTTGCATCTAAAGAGTTCAGCTCAAATGCTTGTTATTTTAAATCTTATATAATATTTCTTTTTTTTTTTTAAGCCATCTTTGGGAGGCACTTGGTGGTCAGTTATTTGTTTTAGAGTACGGAATTTCGTATGCATTTAAGTGTTTGTCCAGACGTGAAAATGCCATGGAGGGGCTTATGTATGTGAGGGGCAGGAAGGGTATGGGCACAACCCATTTTAATAACAGGGTCATAACAGATTTGACCTGATTTTGTGTTAACTGAATGATTATGTGCCATTCACGCTTTTGTCCAATATTATTTATAATGAATTATCATTTATTTGGGTTGGATCGGATCAGCACTGTAACCAGTACTGAGCCTTCTGAATGTCTGATCTTTTGGGAAATTTCTAGGGCTGCTATTAGAGATTCTGTTTCTATTTAGAACACATAATGTGCTTCTCTCAATCAGAACTGGTAAATCGTTCTCAATGATTCTTTGTAGTGAGGACCTGACTTTTATTTTAAAAAGTAGCCTTTTATTCTGGTGAAAAATAGCTCTGTGTTCCTGATAGGACTGTTAGAAATTATAGGGAAGAAATTATAGAAAAGCCCAGAGACAAATAGATTCTCCAGAAATCTCGCCTCTGAGAGAGACTCATCATCAAGGTTTGGCATCCTTCCTTGAAGTCTTTATTTTTAGGCGTTTTGGGTTGTTTTTCAGTTTAGCAATTGTAGTCAGGACAGTATTTAGGAGACATGCATTCAACCTACAAAGCAAAAAATGCTAAGCTCCTCAGCTAGAAGAAAACCTAAAGCACAAACCATGCAGGTTACTTGACATACAGAGAGGTTCATTCTTTACTGGAGGAAGATGGTACTCCATGGAGAAATTAATTAGAGCGTTCACTATGGAAACACTATTTTAAAATCGATGCTGGCTGTCATGTTAACTTCTGAAGGCGATTTTGCAGGGCCCCTGTGCCCGGGGAGGCGGTTGCAGGCTGAGCTGGGCTCAGTTGGCTGGGGCGGGTTCCCTTTTCGGCCACGCCGGGGTTGGCACTGAGCCAGGAGCCCTGACACATCTCTGTGCTCACTTATTGACTTATAGTTTTCATCTATTTTGATGTGCAAAAGTCCAGATTTTTCTAAGGCAGAGGACCTTAGAACCAATACATTCTATGAGGACAGTAGTGAGTAAAGCATGTAACAAGGTAACCCCCTGTAATAATAGCGTCATTCACACTCTGTGCAGAAAATACCATTGGATCGAATTCCTCCCTCATCTAGGGATCCTGGGTGTGGGGCTTTTGTTTATTGCATTGACCAGAGCACGGCTAATTGGCGGCGGATGCTGAGCAGTAGGCATACCAGAGGCTGAGGGTGTCATGTCCACTGGCTTCTATGGGCTCTGTCATCAGAATACAGACCTCAGAACCCAAAATAAGGAGACCCCAATCTAGAAACCAAGGCCTAGGAGAGAGCCCCACAAATCAGGTAATGATGAACCGTCACTACATTAATAAGAGCTTGGGGTCCTTTTTCTTTGAAGGAACATTGGAAGTGGGTTGCATTGGTATGACATTTTCTTGGAGAAAATCACTTAAGCCACTATGTGCCACAAGCAAAGTGTTCTGGCCACATCTATTCTTGTCCCATGCTTACCAGCAACAAGACAAGGGAGGAACTGAAATATGTACTTTTTTATTGTGGTAAAATATACCTAACATAAAATCTGTCATTTTATCCATTTTTAAGTGTACAGTTAAAGTGGCAGTAAGTATATCCACAATGTCGTGTATCCATCGGCACCATCCATGTCCAGAACACTTTTATCATCCCAAACATAACCTCTAATCCATTAAAACGAAGTCCTCACTCTCCTCTCCCCCCAGCCCCTGGCACCCACCATTCTACTCTCTGTTTGTATGAATGTGACTCCTCTAGGGACCACATGTAAGTGGAATTATAGAATATTTATCTTTTTGTGGCTGGCTTACTTCACTTAGCAGAATGTCCTCAAGGTGCATCCATGTTCTGGTAGGTGTCAGAATGTCCATCCTTTTTAAGGCTGAGTAATATTCCATTATATGGATATGCCACATTCTCTTTATCCATTCCCCCACGGATGCACAGCTGGGTTGCTTCTACCCTCTGGCTAGAGTGAATAATGCTGCTGTGAACATGGGCATACAAACATCTGCTCCCATCTTTGGGGGTATGTACACCCAGCAGCACAAGTGTGGGACCAAAATAGTAAATTTTGCTTAGTTTTTTGAGGAATCACCTACTTATGTCCCCCCAGCGATGCATGAGGTTTCCAAATGCTCTACATCCTCACCAACCTTGTCATTTTCCTTTTAAAATATTTTTTAAAATATTTTTTATATAACGGCTGTCCTAATGGGTGTGACTTACCCTACCGGGTCATTGGAGCAGGGAGCCAGTCAGCAGTGTGGCTTCACTCATGGGACCAGCTCTCACTTCCGCTGGGAACTGTGCTCCCTGGCGGGGGCGGGGGCGGGGGCGGGGGCAGGGGTGAGGGGCGAGGGGCGGACAGTCGCTGCTCTGAGGAAGCACATCACCTCCGGTCCCACCCTCGGCCCCTTCGGGGAGGCCTCACCACCTTCCCTGAACGCTGTGTGCTTTGCTGGTTTCATGAAACCCATGAAGAAAGACAAACAGAATCAGTTTGTAATTCTGAGATGTTTACACAAAAATGATGCAGTTTTTTAAACAGATTCTTAGAAATGACTTTATAGTAGGTCATAGTAGATTGATATTGGGTGCCAGTGCTCACTAATTGTGGAGCAAATTACTTCTCTCAACTTTACACCTTTGTGAAGGTCGTTCCACGTTCGTGGGCTCCAGCAGCCCCTCTAGATGAGACTCAGGGTCACTGCCCTTGACTGACCTCCGATGTTGACAAGTGCCCTAAGTTCTTTCATCGCGAGACTTAATGTCACGGGCACAACTCTTAGGAGGAAACAATGTACAGTATGCCCCATTTTGAAAACAGGCAAAATTCTCTTTTGCTAAAATTGCAGATCCTTTCCTTTGCTAGATATCCACTGTTTTGGCTGTTATGAATAGTGACGCTGTGAACATCTGTGAACATATAACTTCATTTCTCTGGGGTGGATTCTGAGGAGTGGGCTTGCTGGCTTGGCGAATAAGCTGCAGGTAACCTTGTAGGAAACCAGCCGGCTTGCATTCCTCCTGCCTGATTACATTTCCATATGGGTGCGCTGTGTGCCCTCCTGCCTCAGCAAACGACAATGGACGGGCCCTGAGGATGGATGGGCACCGTGCAGGCTACCCCAGGGGTGGCCCAAAGATGAGCCAAGCCGGTGACTGGCAGAACTACTTGGTACTGAGTGCCCTGAAACCAGCCATCCACCCTGGTGGACACCCACGGTCACAGGAAATTTCGTCCCATGGTCCATTCTCTTCTATCACTGGAGGCCTATTTCGCAGCCAGGTCCTCTTGGCAGGACCATGAAGTTACAAAACTCTCAAAATCAGAGGCTTCGGGGTGCATACGTTTTTTTCCCGGTGGGGTTTCTGATCGCAACACTCGATCTGCAAACCTGCGGGCGGAAGTTCCGTGGGCACGAAGCTCTGGAAGGCACGTTGGGAGACACGGCAGCCCCCCTCCCTCTTCCTGCTGCCCACACCTCAACAACAACGGGGGCCCCCTCCACCCCCTCCCTCCCTTCCTTTCTTGGTATCTTGTCTTATTTCACAGTTGCAAACCTTATCCCTTTGAGGATATTTTTAATAGATTTTTGGGGGTAATGTTTTCTTTTCTCTGTAGAGCCTGCTTCTCCAAGTTGTTTTTCCTATTTGTTTCGATCCCATTTCACTGTCCCCCCCCCCATATCCTGCCTTTCCTTTTCCCTCTCGTGGGCTCCCGCTGAGCTCTGCCTTCAGACACATCTCTCCTCAAGGCCTGATAGGGTCTTGAGGCTTCTACACCTCGCCCCTGCCTCATGGATGGACCTGTTTCCATGATGCAGTTTGACAGACCCCCTTCTCTTGCTCCCCACCAGCTCCTGGCCTGGTACTGAGATGGAGAACTCGGGGAGCAGCCCCCCTCAGTCTTGAGCCTGGAACAGAGAGTCCTATCTTTGCCAGAAATGCTCCACTCTTGCTGTGGGGGTTGTGGAGTTGTGACCTCCCCTCTGCTGATCGCTACACCCTGAGCCTGGCAGCAGGCTCCCACCCTGAGGTCTTGGGCCTGGAAGGGAGGTGGCCTCCCGTCCCTGACCCATGACCAGTAGCAGGCACGTGGTTCAGTCCCTGCCCCCAGCATCCCTGCCCTTGTCCTTGTCTGGCTTCCAGGCTCCACCCCTGACCCCAGCCCCAAGGTTGGTAAGGACCCAGATTCCAGGACAATCTTGCACAAAGGAAAGCTGGTGGGGCTTCTTAGAGTCTGTGGTGGCTCAGATCCTCACCCTATGATCATGATGATACTAACTGTAGGGCTCAGGCTTAATTGCATGGGAAAAGTTTCTCCCCTGGCTTTCCAGGGGAGCATTAGCTGGTGAAGGAGAGAGGGGAGAGAGGCGGCAGTATGCAGGGTCCCCAGAATTGTCCCCCTGGTTTCCTCTTGGCCAGAGAACCTTACTGGAGCATTCTTGAGGGGAAAGAAAACAATGTCTCTGTAATGTATTAAATTTATTTTTAAAAATTAGCCATTGTTGGGGGTGCCTGGGTGGCTCAGCTGGTTAAGCGACTGCCTTCGGCTCAGGTCCCTGGATCGAGTCCCGCATCAGGCTCCCTGCTTGTCAGGGAGTCTGCTTCTCCCTCTGACCCTCCCCCCTCTCATGTGCTTTCTCTCTCTCTCATTCTCTCTCTCTCAAATAAATAAAATCTTAAAAAAAAATTAGCCATTGTTGTATTAGAGTATAAATATTAAATGATAACAATTTCTGAGTGTACCACTTAACTCCATCTCAAAAGAGATCAATTATATTTTCTTTTTCAATGATACACGCTCAGGAACAAAGTTGCTTTGACTCGCGGCTTATGACGATGGTCGGGAAGTCCACTCTAGAGAAAACATTGCAATTGCCAGCTAAATGTCTTTATCGATAGACTGCGTATATTTTCAAATTTTAATGCAATATTTAAACAGAACAAAATGTAAATGGTTCGCTTGTAAGATTAATATATAAATAATATTCACCAAAACTGCTTTGAAAAATGTGGTTTAATGACTCAAATTCAGTAAATGATTAGTCTCTTCAGTACCTTTCTCTTGCCGCTAATAAGAGAGAATCCAAACATTCTGTGAATATAACAAAAGTCTCCCATTTCTTGGTGTGTCCTGGGAAGCCTAATATTGCTTCCATTTGGAGAAGTGGTCCACGAAGGAGCTCACTGCGGAGCCCAGCACACAGAGCTCGAGGAACGCCAGCGCAGGGAGGGGCTCCCCTGCACCCACTGGCCTCAGGGACGGTCAGGTGCGGGTGGGGGTGGCTGAGGCAGCCTGGCGGCCCGGAGCCCGAGTCGGGGGGAGGGAAGGGACCAGGCAGGTTAGGAAAAGCTCCGTGGGGTGTGGCGGTTCTCAGGACCTCTTCCAGGGACTTCACACTTCCGGCATCTTTCGCCATCTATCTCTGGCTGGGAGTGTTGGGCCCTCTCTTCGTTCTGTTCTTGAACCACAGAAGTTAATTCCTCCAGCATCGAGTTGGCCCTCCCCACCTTTCTGTAAGCATCTGCAAGACTGGGTGTATTTAATGGCCCTTTCCCGCCTCTGGCATTCCCTAGAGACATCTCAGCCCCGCATACTCCTTCTTGGCCGCACAAAGCTTGTCGATGAGTTGGCATTTCTCCGCGATCTGTGCAGCCAGGGTTTTTGCAAGCTGCTTTTCACGTCTTACGTAAAGGCGACTTCTAATGGACTGAATGAGTCTGAGCATAAATAGAAGACCCATCCACAAGCCCATGACAGGCGGACACATCCCAGTCTCCCACTGGAAGCCAAGTGAGTGGTACACTCAGGTCCCTGGCAGCTGCTCTACCACCCCCTCACCCAGCTGCCCAAGGAGCAGCCCAGAGCCACGCTCCATGGAGGACAGCAGCTCCTCGGTGGCACGGCCCAACGCAGGCTCTGCCCGGTCGCCGTGGAGCCAGCAGCCCGCACACACCCCGCAGAACATCCAACATTCCACCCAGAGCCCAACTGGCAACTGGCATCGCCGATAGGCCAGTCATCTGGTAGAGATCTACAAATAAATGTGGCCATCCCATTATGATGCAGAGACAATTCTTCCTCACCTCTTTGTCTATGTTTGTGCGTCGATATAAAATTAAAATACAGTGAAAACCCTCAACTTAAGCGTATGACTTGACAAATTCTTGAAATGTATAACCCCTTACAATTTCCAAAAACTCTATCAGTATACAAACTATATTCGTTAACACAGAAAAGAGCCCTCTGTAAGATTTCAATTGAAGTGTGACCAGGCTGGGCCCTGGAAACCTGTTTTTTTGTTTGTTTTTGTTTTCATTTTTAGTTGCAGAGGTAGAATTCAGTGATGCATCAGTTGCATATAACACCCAGTGCGCATTCCATCACATGCCCTCCTCAATGCCCATCCCCCAGTGACCCCCCGCCAGGAACCCTCAGTTTGTTTCCCAGCGTCGAGAGTCTCTCATGGCTTGTCTCCCTCTCTGATTTTGTCTTATTTTATTTTTTCCTTCCCTTCCCCTATGTTCATCAGTCCACGTACTTAGTATACGTTCTTTGATCCTTTCCTTTGTACAGAGTTGTGTCTCAGTAACAGTTCCATCTTGGAACAATTCTACTGCAGTGAAAAGATCCCCCCGTGTTTCCCATGTGGGCTCCATTGGACGCAGTCTGCCCATCTCTCATTGGAATACGTCCATCACTTTGTTTCCAGAGCAATGCACTCTACTGTGTTTACAGTTGTATGCTTCGGTTTTGTTGCTGTGTGTGTAATCTTCTGGCCCCACTGGCCTTTCCTGTTCTGTTTTTCTCCCAAACCTCCCAACATCAGTTGTGACCCAGGATTTGGTCGTGGGACCACTTTCCTTCCTTAGCATCTCATCCCCTTGCTGAGTCACCTCATTAGTGTTGTGGCTTTAGACATCGAAACATCCTGACTCACATTCATTTGTCCTTTCCAAACCTTCCCATACAGTCCAGACTCACTCATACCCAGCCACCTCCACGGCATCTCCATGGGACATTTGTCGTGCTGGAACCCAACCAGACTCGCCCCAGAACCTGCTGTGCCTCATCTGTCCCTTGCCGTGATGCAGCTCTGTTCTGACAGGGCAGCACTGAGGTCTCCTGGGAGCTGCCCCTCACTCACCAGGGCAGAAACTCTGGGCTGTGACACTGGCCCTCTGCATGGTGACAAGTCCACCAGAGGATCCTGGAGTCTGAGACCCCTGGACAGACATGGTGTGGCCACTGGTGGCTTTGCTTCTCAGCCTTGAGAGATTGGAGGCCGATTTTGGGGTTCTAGTTGTCTTCATATCGATGTCTCTGTGTTGTCACCGAGTCTCCACATGAGGGAGAAGCAATACATAGAATTCATGTGCATAAATACTGCACCAACATAGATTGGATGAGTTGTCAGTATATCTAATTATGTACAAATCACAAGACATAATGCATCCATTTGAAAGAGCAATAATACATATAATTAACATATATAAATATTATACAAATACAGGCTACCTAAGGGATCCAAAAGGGTACGTGCACCCCGATGTTTATGGCAGCAATGTCCACAATAGCCAAACTGTGGAAAGAGCCAAGATGTCCATCGACAGATGAATGGATAAAGAAGAAGTGGTATATATATACAATGGAATATTATGCAGCCATCAAAAGGAATGAGATCTTGCCATTTGCAACGACGTGGATGGAACTGGAGGGTATTATGTTGAGTGAAATAAGTCAAACAGAGAAAGACATGTATCATATGACTTCACTGATATGAGGAATTCTTAATCACAGGAAACAAACTGAGGGTTGCTGAGTGGGGGGTGGGGTGGGAGGGATGGGGTGACTGGGTGATAGAC
>NC_058415.1:2693703-2708081 GCF_002201575.2 Neomonachus schauinslandi | reverse complement strand
GGGGTGACTGGGTGATAGACACTGGGGAGGGTATGTGCTCTGGTAAGTGCTGTGAATTGTGCAAGACTGTTGAATCTCAGATCTGTACCTCTGAAACAAATAATGCAATATATGTTAAGAAAAAAATAAAGAAGAAGAAGAAGAAGGTAGCGGGAGGGGAAGAATGAAGCGGGGGAAATCGGAGGGGTAGACGAACCATGAGAGACGATGGACTCTGAAAAACAAACAGGGTTCTAGAGGGGAGGGGAGTGGGAGGATGGGTTAGCCTGGTGGTGGGTATTGAGGAGGGCACACTCTGCATGGAGCACTGGGTGTTATGCACAAACAATGAATCATGGAACACTTCATCTAAAACTAATGATGTAATGTATGGGGATTAACATAAGAATAAAAAAAATACAGGCTACCTATTTATGTATAAATCAACACATACCCACATGAAAGGAACAGTACTTATAATTAATATATATCAATATTATACTAATAAAGGTTATAGAAGTATATTAGTATATATAATTATGTGTAAATCACAATGCATAATATAGTAGATAATATGTAAATAATTACATAACATAATATAATATCCTACATAATTTTATATATGCTAAAATATTTTTGAAAACGGTTAAGATGGTAGACATTTTGACTGGTACAGTGAAACCCACACAGAGTCTGGCAAAAAAAAATCTAAGTTAAAAATAGCCAAAACTATCATGTGAGCCCTGAAGGATGAGTCTGAGGTTCCAAGTGAGCCTCTGAGGTAGAGGCATGGGCCAAGTTCTGCTCAGGCTCAAGTCCGCAGGCAGACCACCCCCACTGAGGTCTGGGCAAGTCTCACCACTTTCGGTGTGGAGCCAACCAATCAGATTGAAGGCAAAAGTCTGGTATGCTCTCCACCAATCTAGACCCAGATCCTCGAAGAGCCGTTTGCAAAGTACCAAAACCCAACACCGGTGAGGCTGCTGTGAACCTGGTGTGCTCTTACTGATCGCAGTTGGCAGTGAAAACCCATCAGGGATCCCCAGGAAGCCACTTGGCAGTACCAGTCAAGAGCTCAGAAGTCTGCATTCCCTTGTGATTTCTACTGGGATATAATTCAGGGAAACAAAAGGAGCTGGAGGTCCAAAGTCTCCCATCATGGCACTGTTCACAACATTCCTAAACTAGAAACAACCAGAGTCCATGGATGGGGGAGCCTGAGGGAATTACATCTTCTCGATTCCATGGGACATTATTCAGCCATGAAATGCATTTGTGGAGATCGTGTGATAAAATGAGATGTGTCTAAAAATACATTCTTTTGGGCGCCTGGGTGACTCAGTTAAGTGTCTGCCTTCGGCTCAGGTCATGATCTCAGGGTCCTGGGATCGAGCCCCGCATTGGGCTCCCTGCTCCACGGGGAATCTGCTTGTCCCTCTCCCTCTGCACCTAACCCCACCTTTGCTATCTCTCTCTCTCTCAAATAAATAAATAAGTAAACAAACAAATAAATAAACTCTTTAAAAAAATAAAAATACATTCTTTTGAGGAAACATGAGCACGAAATAGTTTCCATGTAAAACCTGACATGCATATGGTCAAGGAATTGATGGGAATACAGAATCCACTGAAATTTTTCTGAATGAATGAATTCTCCAGGAAAAGCTACAATTTATTCTACAAGTGAAGTAAGGCTCTCACATATTTTAATTGAGCGACTCTCTCCAGCCTGCGGTGGCCTCCCAGCCATCCCTTCGCATGCCAGTACCGGAAGCCCTCTCTCTCCCCCTTTCCCCGAGAGACTCGGCCCCCAGACTCCTCTCTCTGAAGTGAGAACTGGTTTGCTTTCTGCGGGGTCCATTTTCAGCATGCACTGAAGCCTTCCCGTTCCTGCCCCATCTCCCCCACCTGGGCCAGCACTTCCACAGCTTTCCCACCAAAGGAGAAGTTTGCTTCTTCCCCTCGCTGCATGTGCAGTAGATGGTGACCTGCCATTCTTACCTCGGCAGTAATAAAACACCTTGATCTAGCCCTGCGTGGACTTGTGGTTTGCTGCCGGGTCACCATGGCAACGGTGCACTGTGTTCCTGTGCTCCTCCCACAGAGAGGGACTGAGCAGTGGCAGGGCTGGAATTAGGATCCCCTTGCCTCATTGTGGGATTGTGTTTGTGGGGTGCTGGGGTCAGACAGGCCTCCCTGCTCGCCTCCCACTAGCCAGGTCACCCCGTAAAGTCATGCAACCTCTCCTGGTTTCAGGGTCCTCACCTGTCAAATGGGGCAATAGTCGGATCTACAGGACAGGGTCATCAGGATTGGACGGACCTACACAAAGGGCCCTCGGTCCAAGGCCTGCTGCATCCGCTGAGTGGCCCTCACCCCATTGCTCCCACGGGTGTGGGCGGCTGGAGCAGCCTGGATGGAGGGGCAACATTTGGGGCTTAGAAGTGAAGAGATAGCACTTGTGGAGAGGAGCTGACGCCCTGAGAGCTTTTCGGGAGCTGGCCATCATGCAGGCCTGCCTCTGGGACGGGAGCCTCTGGGACGGGAGCCTCTGGGACGGGAGCCGCGGCCAAGCTGGGGGGAACTGTCCGTAGTGCTGAACTATTGGGTTCGACAGTTTGGGCACCGGGTTTCCACCCTCTGGGGACCTGTTACAGAGTACTCTCCTACCATAGACATTCCTACACCCAGCAGGTGGAGGGTGTGCACCTGAGGGTCCCTGCAGAGAGCACGTCTGTCACCTCAGGGACCCTCCCCAGGCTCTGGCACCCAGTGCTTCTACTAGTTCTAGGTATGGCTTGCATTTCTTGCCAACTGAGCATCCCGTGCACTCATTCCCCCTTTCCCTAGTGTCCGGCTATCCACCCCTTTCCACATTGTCATCAGCAGTAAACTCCCTTCCATTTCCAGCCTCCTCACAGGATGACCCCAACCTCTGGCTTTAGTGAAGCTGAGACCCACCCCCTCCCCTGCCCTCTGGTGTGGCTGCTTCCTCTCCCCACCCATGCCTCAGGGGCACCACCGGGGGACCTGCTTCCATCCACCTCCCTGGGCTGTGCATCCCTAAGAATCCGGGCTGCCGCCTCCTCAGGTGTTTAAGGCCACCGGGCCTGCATTTTCTCCTCCTTCGGTGGCCATTTCCATCTCTGTCCTTCCTCTCTCCAGCCTCCTGCCCACCCCTGTTAGCCTGCCTTCCTCTTGCCCTCCCTCCCTCACCTGCATCCTTGGATGAGTCTCCGTCCAACGATTCACTTTGTTTCCAGCTCATGTGTAGGCCGATGTACACTATCAGAGAAGACCAGCCCTCTGCTCTTAGGGACACCGCAGCTTTTTGTTTGTTTTTTTTTAACTTTTTTAATTTATTTGTCAGAGAGAGCTTGCAAGCAGGGGGAGTGGCAGGCAGAAGACGCAAGCTCCCCGCCGAGCAATAAGCCCTATGCAGGACTCGATCCCAGGACCCTGGGATCATGACCTGAGCCAAAGACAGACGCTTAACTGACTGAGCCACCCAGGCGTCCCCTCTTCTCACGTTTTAAGTACAAACTTCACTTTCATGTTGTACAGAAAATCAGGCGTAATAACCAAATCAGGCATAAAGATCTTCTGGCTTCTTACCGTGGCCACAGAGAGATTTATCTTGGGTCCAGCTCCTCTTGCTCTGCCCAGCTCACCATTGCCAGACTTCTGCACCTCTGGCTTCCCGTGGGTTTGGCCAAGAGGGGGCACCTACAGGAGATGAGAGAGTGGGATACAGAGACGGGGCATTTCCTCCCCGCTCCTTCCTATCACTGGTTCTGCCTTCCCATCAGCTCTCCTCCAAAATTCCAGCTAGAATTCCACTGGCTCCAGAGATTCCATTGTCCTCCATCAGTCCCAAAGGTGGGGATGGTAAGAACCCTTGGTGAGAAAGTAAGGTGAAGGGAAGGAATCCCGGTGCTCACCGTTCTTTGGACTCCGTCAACCCTGTCTCTGGAAGTATCTGTTTACCCAGGTCTCTTCCTTAGAATACCTGTCTCCTACTCAACCCCGATGATCAGCTCCCCAGTTCCTCCCTCTCTCCCCTCCCCGCTCTGGGGTGACAGTTCTGCCCACCCTCCTGGCCCTCCCCCTTCCCTGGGTCTCCGTCTGTCCCATCCTGTTTTCCCCTAAACGCACCCTTCATTCTTCCATCACCCGCTCTACCCTCCGTGCTATACCTCCAGCCATGGCCTCAGACCCTCCCTTGCATTTCACTCCACCTCCCGGAAAGCATGATTTTTTTCATCCATTTTCTCATCTCTTGTGTGGTTGGCACCATCCTGTGACCTACGTCATAGCCCCTCCATTCTCCTTGCTAAAGTGTCATGGTTCTCAGTATACACCTGACTCAAGCTCTCTGAATTAGGTGAGGTTCTGGCCATAAACGTGGATTTGGAGTCAGGCACCCTGGCCAGTTCCTAACCCTGTGTGGCCCTGGCTCACTTCATAAACCCCTCTGATCCCCAGGTTCTCTCCATGCAGAATGGGATGTAAGTGCTATCTCACAGGCCACGGGAACTGAAGGGCATGACAGGTGTACACTGCTCAACACAGGATGCTTCAAGTAGTTACAATTGCCGCTGGTGCTCATATTAACCATTACTGATCTTCTCTTGAAACCAGGGTGGGTCCCCCAACCCCCCAATTCATATGTTGAAACCTAGCCCCCAGTGTGATGGTGCTTGCAGGCAGAGCCTTTGGCAGATGAGTAGGTCAGGAAGGTCCACCCAGAAATGGGATTAGTGCCCTTCTAAAAGGACCTCCGAGAGCCCCCTGGCCCCATCAGCCACGTGTGAGGACACATCCCCTAGGAACCAGGAGTGGGCTCTTTCCAGACTCCCAATCTGCTGGAGCCTTGATCTTGGGCTTCCAGGCCCCAGAACTGGGAGGAATAAATGCTGTTGAAGCTGCCTGGTCTATAGCATTGTGTTATAGCAGCTGAGCTAAGACACTGGCGTCCATCCAACCAGGCTTCCACACGTGCCTCCAGCTCCTGGTCATTTTTTCTCAGCTCCCATCCTGGACGCCTGGCATTTCCTTGGGATTCCTCCTCGTCCCTCTTCCTTCCTAAATGTGCATCAGTCACTGAAGAGCTCGGCGCCACTTGCACGCCAACGGCCTTCAAGGTCCACTCCTCAGCGTTGAGTGGCTCTCCACGGATGTGCCACCACTCCCGCACACCCAGAACCCAGCCCTCACCTTCCTTCCTCCACCTGCGCTCTGCGTCCCAATGGATGAGACTCACTCAGCCTCACCATCCAGTCAGAAGCATGGCCTTTGTTCTGCATCCCTCTCCCTGGGGGATGCAGAGGACCCTGCCCAGGCTCCTCCTCAGCAGTCCTCCTCCCCACCGCAGGGGTGTGGGGGTCTCCATGGCCCCCTCCCTCAGGAGCTCAGCTACAGAGGGGCTTGGTTGGAGGGCCACGGTCTCGGAGCTGCTGAGTGAGGATGAGTGAGGATCCAGGAAGCCAGGAGGGAGCTCTGCAGGCCCACCTCTCCCTCTGCCCAATCCTGTGGCCTCCCCTGCTTACCACGGGGCATCTGGCACCCCAAACTCTATCTCAGCTCTGCCTCCACACAAGCCGACCTGCTCACTTGCCCTCATCGACCCTTGACATGTAGATCATTTAACCTTCTCACTGTATCTTGAGCCCACCCCCTCCTTTCCAGCCCACTGCCCTTGCCTTCCTTCAAGACCCCATCATGTTTCCCTTGTACTGTTATCTGCTACCCTCTCAAATCCCCAGAACACCCCATGTTACTGTTCAAGGTGTCCACATAAAATACAAACCTGCCCACACTATGCAGTCTCAAATCCCGCATCGCGAGGGAGACACCCTCCACTTCCAGCTGTCTTAGTGACCTGGCCTCCCAACATTGGGACCATCTACACGGGGCTCTGGAAACACTGCTCCTCACATAACCCCTCTTCCTGAGGTATCTCTTCGCCTCCGTGTAACTGGAAGATCCCAGAACTCCCTCAAAACTCTGCTTCGGAGTCACCCCTGCTGAGGTGACATCCTTAGGCCAAGGTCAGTAGACTCCCCTGTGCAGGGTTTTATATCCCACATATATTTAAATTGTTGCATAGCATACTGGGTTATTGTGATAATGTCAGATTTTCTGCTTCTCGGGGTAGAATGAAACCTTCTCGGGAGCAAAGCCACCGTCCCCAGGGCCCATCTTCAGGCACTCGAGGCAGTAGCCTCTAGAAGCAGGAAAAGGCGAGGAGAGGGGTTCTCCCCGAGAAACCCCAGAAGGAACTGGCTGCCACCCACCCTGGGCTCTATCCCCGGGTGACCCATGCCAGACTTGTGCCTGCAACATTGGCAGATAACCCAGTTGGGTCATTTTAAACCACTAATCTTGGAATTATGACATCAATAGAAAACCAATCCACTTTGAAGTTCATAGATTTAAAAAGGGAAACCACAGTATTCTGGAAACCACGATATTCTGGAAAAGCTACTGTCAATGACCCCAGGCATTCTTGGGTCTGAAGCCTGATTTTATAGTGGTTTCCTTCCTTCGCTTTCCTTCTGTGCTACCAGACTACGAAAATCTCATCGGGCATCGATCTCTACACCATTACAGTCTGAGAGTGCCTAAACTAGGCAAGACCGGCTCTGGGTGAGGGCCCCGGGCATGATCTGGGAGGGAGGGTGTGGGTTTCCTGCTGGGCTTAAGGAGTTCTTTGATTACAGATCTCACATGCAGTACATTTATATTACTGTGATAGTTTAAAATGGCCAACTTCCCTCCCCTCGGCTCATGATAAGAGGAATAAAAAATCTCCTGTTGGCTAAAGGGTTAACTGTGGAGCTTGAATTTTTTTTTTTTTTTTTTTTTTTTCCTCCTTGGAGACTCAACTTGCATGCATCTTTGATGATCCTTTCACAGAAAGAATCAAGGGCGAGATGCCTAGGGCTTGAATGTGCCTTTGCTGTACATTCATGATAAATGCTGAACCAAATGCCACATTCATGGCTGCTTCTTGCTTGTAAATGAACTGCTGAATGAAAGCTTTGGGGCACAGCTCACCTCCAACAGAGGCCGTCCTGTTCATACTGGGAGCTGACCAAGGGTTTTTGAATTTTCTTGAAAAACTAGTTTTTCTGCTCTCCATGACAGCGGTGCCTTCCTCCTTGCATTTTGTAATCAGGCTGGCTTTTTTTTTTTTTTTTTTTCCCACACTGCCGTTGGAATAAAGATCCCGCCTTTGATTGAAATGGAATCTTCCACTATTGAGCAAGCCTTCTTCAATGAGTCATCGGGGCGGCTGCTCATTGGCTGAGGCTGCTGGAGCCAGGGGATTGCCTGGCACTGGCTTGCAGGGCCCGGCTTCATTCACAGAATCGCTGGCTCGCTGCTAGCCCTTCCATTCACACAAACAGCCTCTCATTCACATTTCGCTGTTTTTGTCTGCTTCTAATGAAGAGCGGGGTTGGGGAATGATAGGGCGTTTTTGCTTCAGATTTGGGGGGAGTTCCGCTCACCATCACCATCGTCGATAGGGTGTGCACTTGCTGTTGCTAAGCGAGCAAGGGGAAGGGCGAGAATGAGTGCCTGCGCCCAGGGAGGGCCGCTGCGGCCCTGCGCTCCTGCATCCGGGCGGCCGGCCTCACCTGCCGGCCAGGAGCCGCCCTCCGGGCACCTGGTCCATAAAGCTCTGCCAGGCGCCGTGCCCCCTGGGGCACATGCCTAGTCGTGGGAGGGAGAAGGCAGGGTGCTAGGGGTAAATTCATTTGCTTGCACAGAGTTGCCTGGCCATTTGCACAGGGAGGTTTCTCTGTGTCAGGTGGGTTATCTCTATGCACGGCCCACCGTGCCAGGGCTCAGCGGGTTTGAGTCTCTGCCGACCTTCTGGGGGCCGCCAACGCCCGTGCCCCTGGCTGAGAGGAAGGAGGCCTCCGCCCGTCCCCTGCAGCTGAGTCTGACTCCTGAAACGGATCTGCTGTGTAACCAGAGCAGCGGCATGTTTTTCCTCCTTAATGCAGGGTTGAAAAGCAGCAACAGAAGGGACACTGAAATGTATTTGTGACGTTTGGTAGGCACTTTTCCAGACCTTGAGCACATTCAGTTGGGATAAAGCTTCAAGCCCAGCCCCCTTTTTGGAATGGATTTCTGGAGCCGGCTGCCATTCCTCAGAGAAGTCCTCTTCTTTTTTGGAAGTAGGTTTTCAACCTAACCCTGACTGAGGAAGGCTGTTGTCCTTAGCAGGGAACACATCCTCACTGGCTCTGTGCAGATCTTTCTTTCTTTCTTCTTCTTCTTCTCTTTATTTATTTATTTTTTTGGAGGAACTGCATTGCCACAAAGACACTTGTCATGGCTGCTCTTTTGCCTTGAAAAAAAAACAGAAAAACCCAGGAAATTGGTATTTTATGTTCACCTGGGAGTAAATATTCTTTTCTGTTCTTTCTTTTCTTTTTTCCTGTTTTTGGCTGTTTACCAATTTCTGTTGCTTTCCAAATCAGAATTCATGAGGATCCGCTGAAGATCTTATTCTTAAAAAACCTCCGTCACATTTTAACGCATGGCTATGAGACACTTAGGGGCTCCCACGGAGGGCTGAGCGGGGGGACAGGAAGCCCTAGCACAGAAGAAGGGGTTTCAGAAAGTTCATCTGACCGTCCGAAGGGACTGGACTGACCTCTGGCACAGATGCTGAGTCGGGGGGATGGGGAGGCGAGCAACCAAAGGTCGGAAGGAAATCTCTGGGAAGGTAGAAAAAGGCAGTTGGAGAATTGATTGGCTCTAGTGAGCTGTCAGTGGGTGTATGTATTTTTTTTCTTTTTTCTTTCTTTTTCTTTCTTTCTTTCGTGTGTGTGCGTGTGTGTGTGTATGTGCGCGCGTGTGTGCGCTACAGGAAGTGATTTGCAGTGCTCCCCGGGCCTTTGTTGAGAAGGGTCTCCTCTGGAGTGAGTCACGCTCTCGCTGTGCGCAGCCGGAGCCGCGGGCGCTCCCCTTCGGAAGCGATGCCTGGAGCGGCGCGAGCGTGCAGCCCTCCGCAGCCGAGCGCGGGGCCGGGGCTGCGCGGCCGCGGCGGCGCGGGCCGCTAGCGGGGAGGCGGCGCCGCTGTCCCCCGCTGTCCCGGCCGCCGCGTCCCGCCGGGCCGCGCTCGCCCCTGCAGCGCCCGGGCGGATGCGGCCAGCCCACGGAGGGGCATGCTTCCACGCACCAAGTACAACCGCTTCAGGAATGACTCGGTGACATCGGTCGACGACCTTCTGCACAACCTGTCGGTGAGCGGCGGCGGCAAGGTCTCGGCGGCGCGCGCGGCCCCGGCGGCGGCCCCCTACCTGGTGTCCGGAGACGCGCTGCGCAGGGCGCCCGACGATGGGCCGGGCAGCCTGGGCCATCTGCTCCACAAGGTGTCCCACCTGAAACTCTCCAGCTCGGGCCTCCGCGGGCGCTCGGCGGCCAGGGCGCGGGCGGGCGCGCGGCTCTCGGGCAGCTGCAGCGCGCCCAGCCTGGCCGCCCCGGACGGCAGCGCGCCCCCCGGCCCCGGCGCCCCGGCCATGCGCGCCGCCAGGAAGGGCCGGCCCGGCGATCAGCCGCCGCCGCGCGCCCCGCACGCCAGCGACCAGGTGCTGGGGGCCGGAGTCACCTACGTCGTCAAGGTGGGTGCGGGTGCGGGCGCGGGCCGAAGGGTGGGTCGCCGCGGAGGCCGGGAGGCGCGCGCTCCTTCTCGGCCGGCTCGCGGGGCCGCGGGGACGGGGCTCTGCGGACGCGCCCGCTGCGCACCGGTGGGGAAAAGCTTTGCCATGGGTGACCTCACTCTGGCCTGCTTTCTCCTTGGCTCCACTCCCCTGGCCACTGGCTGTGCCATGTGTCCGGCCAGTGGCCCTCTGGGCATGGGCCGCTGTCCCTGGGAAGTGGGCATCAGGCCGACGCAGTGAACACACTTGGAAGGACCGGAAAGCCCTGCCCCGAGAAATGCAGGCGGTGTGACTACTTCTGCTGTGTCTGCCCCAAGAGGCAGGGTGGGTGGTTCGGTTCCCGCGGCTTCTAGCATGCAGGCCAAACGCTGCCTTGCTTTATGTAAGCCGCTTGTACTTCCTACCCAGCAAGGTTTTCTCTGGTGTGTCTGCCTTTCCTTCCCTACCTGAGGGTTTTGGTTCACAGCAGCAGAGGAGAATTTAGGACTGTTTTTCCCTGGGGCTGTAGCCTTCCCTTTAAATAGGCTGAAAGGGGCTGAGCACTGGAGCTGCCGGCTGGAAAGGAGGTTTTTCCTCCAACACAAAGAATTATACAATCATGCCCAGTGTGGTCCATAAAATTCCTCCCTTATACCAGTATTTCATGATGTTTAAAGAGCCAGCACGCAGCTCCCGTCCATGGGCCTGCCTCACACTCCTGTCTTCCTGCCTGTTGGACAGTAGTGAGCTGTCCCTGGGCGCTGCGGCCGGGCAGACATGTGCCAGACAGGGGGAAGCGGGGGGAGCTCTATTATTTGTCAGGTCACTCCAAGGCATGGCTATGTGTTTAAAAAGAGATGAGACGCACACAGTATCCCCACTGTGCCGTCAGGCATGCTGAGAAGCCTGCAGGGAATCTAGCCATTGGCTACAGATTCAGTTTAGAAATTCAGCAGACACATCCTCAGATGAAATGTTGTATCTTGGCAGTGTGGGGACCAAAATATTAAAAGAAGCAGTTAACTGTGGATTATCTGTAACTGTCTAAACAGGACTGACAAAGGAATGTGATCCTCACTGTTAAAAATGGGGCCTCTCATCCGATGGAGGCTGCTTTCTAATTGAATCTTCATCTTACCTTCTGAAAATGGATTCATTTGTTTTACAGAAGGGACGGAGATGGGCATAAATCATGCACGTCTGCTTGAGTTTTTTATAAAAGAAAGTGAATATCCTTCCTGTGGTCCTGCTTTAAATTATATAACCAGGAGCCAAAACAGAAAGAAAAAAAAAAAAAAAAAACAAGCAAAAACCCTGACAACTTTGAGATGAGATCGTGGCACTGGAGTCGATGACGTCTAGTGTGCTAATATAATTGCTATCTCAAAAAAAAAAAAAAAAACAGAAAAAGAGCCTACGTTTAAAATAGACAGACCTTGGCAAAGCTCACTCTCTATGCCTGTCATGTTGAACATAGGAGGTAGTTTTCAAATGGAGGGAGAATTCTCAAACTTACACCTTTAAAGTTTTCCTTTAGAAGAAACATCCCTCCCTTGGCTTAGAGCTTTGCTGTTGCTTTTCGAAGAGCGATCCAGTTTAAAGGTCAGTTGGGTTGGATTCAGAGCAGAACGAAGCGAGTCAGCACTGTGGGGCCACCCTGTTGGTGTAAGGTTGTGAACCTGGGCAACAGCAGAACTCATGAGGGCAAAAGCTGGGTCTGCCCGAGCCTCTGGGTTTGGGGGTCACATGATCGTGCCTCGAGTAAATGGTCGCAGTGCCCGGGGGGCACCTAGCGTGCCTGCTTAGCGTTCGGTGCCATGAATGGTGATCAGGTGAACATCAGCTCAGGCTTCCCCAGAGAAGTGTGGAAGCACTTAGCAAGGAGGTCGGACACTGAGGACAAGGTCTCGTGCACACGCTTGGTTCCCCAGATCACACGGCGCTCTGTTGGGGTGCATTTCCGCGTTGCCCATGTTGAGTTGAACATCATGGACTTATTCTCTGGGAAAATCACAAAACTGAAAAAAAAAAAAACAAGAAACCTCTTAACTTGGTATTATTTGCTGATCTGTGAATAGTTTTACTAGTATCTTGGCTTTTTTTTCTCTGGTAGAGAGAAAGAGGCAATGTTTATTACATGACTACATCAGCTGTCAATCTAAAGGCTGAGGGTTTGGGGAAGAACTAATTATTGCCTTGGATTTAAATTTATTTCTATTCTTTTTTTTTAAGGTTTTTTTTTATTTATTTGACAGAGAGAGAGACACAGAGATAGAGGGAACACAAGCAGGGGGAGCAGGAGAGGGAGAAGCAGGCCTCCCGCTGATCAGGGAGCCCAATGCGGGGCTCGATCCCAGGATCCTGAGATCATGACCCGAGCCGAAGGCAGACGCCCAACGACTGAGCCACCCAGGCGCCCCTTAAATTTATTTCTAAATTAAGGAGCCCCCCACAATGTTTTCCTATTTCTAAATTCATATGCTGTATAATTATAGGTTTCCCCCCCGTAGAAATACCTGCTATGGCACTATGAAGACGCCGTCTGCAAGATTTTTATTGAAAAATATTTCAACTCCATCTGCTTCCATGGGAGTAGAAACTGTGAAGTGCAGGAGTCTGGTGGGGTTTGCTCACCTAGGAAGCATCAAACTATTTGAACAGCAGGTTGTAATCTTAATTAACGAAGGATATGAAGTCTAGAGACGGAGAAGGCTCTTGAGCAACAGGAGAATTCTGAGCTCAGCGGGTTTGACTCATCCCACGTGCCACCAGCAAGTCTGCTCTGATAGGGCACCAGGGCCCTGGGCTCCCCCAGATGCAGATTCCAGGGCTGGATGAACGTCAGGAGCCCTTCCTGGCGGGACTTTTGTACCCTCCTAGTGTTGTGGGATTGCAGGGTTCTTGTCTCATGGAGCCGAAGAATGAATCTCGCTGACACATAAGGAGGAAGTGAAGTGAAAGTTTATTAAGTGAAGGTTAGAACAGAAAGGAAAGAAAAAAGCTCTCTAGAGTGAGCGGGGTCCCGAATGGGTGGCCACTGTGGGGTTTTAGGGCTGGTCTTTTACAGAAAACTAACTAGGGAACTTAAGTCTTCTTGAGGTCACCACCGGTAACACCATGATCACTGTCTCCTTTGGTTACTTTCAGTGGTCAATTTGTAACTATCATGAAACTATCTTGTCTATGACATTTAAGACCAAGGAGGGGGTCTCCTTATGTTCCTTGTCTCTGGCATTTCTCCACATCAGGGATTTCTGGAAGCCTGGTCCCCTCGTCCATTACCCATCTCTCGCCACCCAGCCCCGCCTGTCCCTTACTCACCAGGTATGCTTGACCCTCGTTTTTCTCTTTTGGTAACACAACCGCGAAGAATGATGAATATTTCCATGACAATTCCATCTCAAAACCACATTTGGACCTGGAAGGTGCGTAGAAATTGTTTTGATTATAGTGCTGTCCACCTTGAAATTCTTTTGCCTCAGAGTCCAAGGCGACTACACCTGAGTGTCCATGAGGGCTACGACCAGTCTTCGGCGGGTTTTAAGGGCGATGTTGGGGTGCTCCACACACAGGCCCGCAGAGTGAACAGCTTAGGAAGGAGAGACAGGCATGGACATGCCACTGGCCGAGGGAGGAGGGCCATCTGAAGGCCGGCATGGCCTTGAGGTTCAGCCCTGACCCCGACGGATGGGCGCAGTAGTGTGGGGACTGCTCGGGGTCCCACTGCTGGCCCCGGGGTCCCCAGAGGAAGGGCTTCTCCTAGAGCACATTACACCACAGACTCAAAACCGGCAAGGAGGTGACCTTATTTAGGGCTGACCCCAGTGCCCACAGCAAGAATTGGGAACCGAGTGAGGAGCGGTGACCTCAGGTGCTCACTGGTCCCTCTCAACACAGACAGGGGTGGTGACCTGCTGCTAAATACTGTGGTGGCCCCTTCGGACATCTGCAGATGGCCGTCTGCTCTTACCACAGTCTCGGTTAGGGGCTATTTGCAGGAGATTCTATCAGAGAGCTATGGACTTTTCTCCTGATACGCTGGACTGTTTTTCTTTGGGAATGAAGCCTTCTTTTTACAAAAACTCTTTTAAAAATTATTTTGTTTCTCCCATTTGTGAATCTGATGATATTTGGGGTGGTATAAATTACTTGTTTTATTTATAAATGTTCTATTGCTCTTTATAGATGGTCTTTATAAACTGCACTTACTCTAAAAACTATTTTAAATTGGCATTTTATCCGCTTGCCTCAGGTTTGTTAAAAATACCTTCGCTCTTCTGTGTCTTAGTGTTGTATTCCTGTGACACCATGAGCAAAGGTCATTGCAGACTTATTTCGCCATGAGACGTTATCATGATGGGATTGATTGAATTTTGTTTTTGTTCTGGATGAAAAAAATTGTTCTTTGATGTGGAGTAGAACTTGCAAAGTTGATTTAAATTTTTTTTTGAAAAATCTCATGTGGGTGGCTTATGTGTAAATATTATCTAAATGGTTTGAAAAAGTTTAAGAAATTCTTTTGAGATCAATAGACAAAATTATTAGTTTAATCTGGAAAGCGTAATCAGCTCTCTTTTTATGTGACACCGTATAGCAAGTGTGTTAAATGTGTGTGCACTGTACACACACACACCACACACACACACCACACACACACACCACACATACACACACACCACGCACACACACACACCACGCACACCACACACAAACACACACACCACACACACCACACACCAC